>NC_044558.1:128599234-128899234 GCF_007565055.1 Rhinopithecus roxellana | reverse complement strand
AACAAGTCATCAAAGGAAGTTTGCAACCTGGCTCCAGACTTCATTTTCAGTTTCATTACCAACCATCTCCTTGAACTGATCATATGCTCCTGTTCTATAGGAGTATTCATTCTTTTCAGAACAAGCTGTGTATTTTCATGGCCCTGTCTGTTCCTTCTGTTAACTGTCGTTCCCTTTCTCATTTATAGGATAAATTCTTACCCATTCTTCAAAGCCCAGTTTATCAGTTAACATTTCTTACTTCTCCCTGAATTTACTAATTATTTAATCATGCTCCTACAATATTCTGCATATACATTTATAATGGCATTATGACTATATCCTACTGGTATTTTTAGAGTCTACTTCCCATAATAGAAATGAGAGATTTTCTAAAGCAGATGTGGTACTTATTTTTATGTCTCCTGTGGGTAATACAGTGCCTGGCAGATAGAAGACAAAGGATATGCATTGTTGGAATAAATAATTAAGCCCAACCCTACTTAAAGGTATTTTCTTTTTTTTTTTTTTTTTTTTTTTTTTGAGACGGAGTCTCGCTCTATTGCCCAGGCTAGAGTGCAATGGTGTGACTGGCTCATTACAACTTCCACCTCCCAGGTTCAAGCAATTTTCCTGCCTCAGCCTCCCGAGTGCTGGGATTATAGGCACGCACACCACAGCTGGCTAATTTTTGTATTTTTAGTAGAGATAGGGTTTTGCCATGTTGGCCAGGCTGGTCTTGAACTCCTGACCTCAGGTGATCCACCTGCCTTGGCCTCCCAAAGTGCTGGGATTACAGGGGTGAGCTACCGCACCCGGCCAAAGTTATTTTCACATAGATAGATACACATCCTATTGCTTACCTGCTAATTGACATTTACAAAATATTACCTGATCAACATCTCCCACAGTAGTGTATTTGGTAAACAATCTTCTAACATGTATATGTGCTAAATAAATTTGGATCAAGTAGTAGCAACTACGAAGTATAAGATTCTACACACTAAAATGCTGGCTTGATCTATCTACCTACCTACCTACCTACCTACCTGGCACCAACCACTATTTAGTTGATACAAATATCAAACATAAAGATGGTGACTTAAAATGCCAATAAAATGAACTTTATTGTGCTGACAATACAATATAATTTATACCATTACTTAGGCAATCATTTACATTTGATAAACATTTTTATAGTTGCTTCATCTAAAACTATAATAAAAGATTCAACTTAAATAAAATTAAGGAAATGATTATCATCTTACTCCAAGTGCTGTAAATATCTGAGTTTCTGTACTAACTATCTGACGCACTGGTTTACTGAAAGAGACAATAATATACCTTACCTGAACAAGAGAAAAAATCCATAAATTTCGAAGATCATGCCTATCAAAGGCCAACCAATAAGGACTACAAATACACCACCCAGAAAAAATCCTGTAGCTTTCATTTTATGTTTTTGGAAGAAGAATCTGAATGTTCTTTCTAAACCAATTACAAAAGCCAAGCCGGCTACAAATAAAACCTAAAAGAGAAAAAAAATACAACACGGAAAAGGTAATTAAACACACTGCATAAATTTTAAAAGTAAAGTCAAAGCTAAATATAAAAAAAGAAGCACATTTGTTTGGCTTTTAACGTAGGCAACTGGCCAGACAGAACTGTAATGTACAACCAAGAAGCAGAACCAAGGAGGGGGTTATGCATGTTAAAGTTGTAGTTTTGTTCCACTTGTCTCATTCCTCTTCTATCTTGATTAAATGGAGAAAAAGAGAAACAAAGAAAGATTAGACGTTACCAAGGGGCATCTGTGTCTGCAGTAGTTTTCCTAGTTTTAGCTGGATGAGGAAGGCTTAGTCAAGCAGATGAGTTGGCAAGGCATAAAGAGGAAAGCTGCCCATAAATATGTCACCCAAGGGTATTCCTCTTGGTTCTGAAATATTCATCATAGGCTACAGGAGTTTCTATGGATGGGAGAAATATTGACATGGCTAAGTTGATAGCAGAAGAAACAACGTGAAGCCAAGAAGATTCTAGTTTTATAAATTCTAGAATATCTGGTGGCAGCAGAAATAAAAATACAACCATGTGTTTTCAAATATTTTGAATGTATTCTGTGGACAAGAAATGGTGATGTATTAAGAGCTTGCTTTCCCCAGGTTTTCTTTCCAAATACTTGCCCTCTCCATTAACATTCTTTAGTGAAAACTATTTCACACAAATATATATTAAGCCTAATGGTTAAGCTTCATATTCTAGGATACCAATGCTATTATCATTTATTAAGACATCAATTTTGAACAATTTTGCTATCCTTTATCTTTTTCCATTTCCAATTAAAAGCCCAAATATATGTGTGTGTGTGTGCGTGTGTGTGTGTGTGTGTGTATACAGTGTCTTCACTGCCTTAGAAGCGTTATTATTTATTTCCGGATCATAACCTCCACACATGAATAGCATAGTACACATTCCAAATAAACAACATAGATCCCTTTCTAAGCAAGTCAACCATTAACATAGAGATATATTTTTTAAAAGGTTAAAAAAAATCTATCTTATGCAGCTGAATCAAATGCAAAGTCTTGGATGTTTAAAGTAAAAATACTTTAGCGAATTTATCAAGACATGAGACTACCAAGTCATCTATTTTGAACTCCTATTTAGAGGCAGCCTTCATTTAATGTATTGTAAATCTCATGACAAACACTTAACAGAGTAGTTATGGAATTAGAAAACCTCATTAAGTGTTTACCTTTTATTTAAACAGAAAGCTGACAGGTTTCATTCCTGATGGAAATAGAGAATGTAACAGGAATTACTTATGAGTAATAGTGAATTATTTTCCCCAAATTTAATAGCAGGTAATAATTCATTTGTAGGTAAAAATTTCCTTATAAATTTAGTTAAAATATGTATTTAAAAACTCACATTTCCAATAGCCAGTAGTGCTTTGTCAAAAAAGAGAATCATTCCAAAGAACAGGAAAAACACTCCAAATCCTGTTAATCCCATTCCAATTTCTGCAATATAAGTTATATGGTTAAGGGCAGAGAAAAATTAAACTCACATTAACATCCCTGTAAACTAAGAAAACTTTCCAGTTTTCCTTTCACAGATATAAGAAAACAGGTACTCAACACTGCAGGTTAACTTCATAATGACATTTATTTAGCTCTATAACAAATTAATTATCAGCAAATTATTTCAAAATTTAAAACATGAATGAAAATTTCTAATCCTTATATGGGAGATAGCATTTCTCAGACATAGCTGTAATAAAAAAAGATAAATCAGGATTCTAAACCTTTGGTTTTGTATATATATAATTTGTTTTTTTCCCCCTAAGAAGCTCTCTCACATAAGACATAAATGTATAGGTTTCCTTTAATTACTTATCTCCTTTCACATTCTATAATTATTATTTATATGCACAATATCTACAGTTCCTTCTTACTCTCCTTAAAATTAATTCCTTCTTTATTCCATTAGAAATGTTACGGTAGGTCAGTACAATATCCTTTAGTCAATTATACACTGCTTGTCACAATGGCAACAAGAAATATTTTGAAAATCACGGTAGCAGTCTTCTCAAAATCAAATTTTCACAAGGTCAGGCGTCACTTTTAATTTCTTGATTACTTATTATGGACTTATCTACACATTTACCCAAACTACAAATCCACTTACATATTTGGTTTAGAGTCCTAAAATCACCTCTCCAAAGTTTCAAAGAATCCTGTTTTACCTAATATTAATATTCTAGGTTTTTAGTGTTTCATTAAAAAACAAAGAATTGTTGATCAACTGCCAGATGCAAGGAACTGTTCCAGGTACTGAATATATAGTGGTAGACGAGGTGCAAACTTTAAAGTCTATGTTTATCTTGCATATAAAATTAATACTTATATTGACTGTGCATTCCCTAGGTCTTATGTTTTTAATATGAAAAATCTCACATCTAACGTGACAGATGTACTCTTCTATTAATGTTATAAAGTGCAATTCACTAAGTTACCTCCTTGATCATTTTAGTTTTGATTTTAGAAAACAGTCACTAATCCATAGTTTAGCTAGAAGCACAATCTGCATACAGATGAGTCAGAGTAGAAGCCATTGTATTTTTAGAAGCACAATTTAAAATACCCTATCACTGATTTCTGATCTACTGCTTAACTTTTTTGCCTCAGCTCCAGAAAGCTAAAATCTAGGTCACAGCTACTCTGAAAAATCTTAAGTCAGATAAAATGTTCCGATAATTTGAAAACTTGTATCAATTTTAGCTTTTTCTACATTCCCCACCTGCTCAATTTCCTGATAACTAGTGTCTTCCATTCCAGACATCTTTTGTTCTCAAAGTTAGTCTAAAATAATTCAGGTACCTGGTCTATTAATACACCAGTAAAGTGCATTCAACACACATTCCTATGAAAATTTGAGGTTGATACTTTCATGATCAAATGCCTTAAGAGCATTTACCAAATTAGCTGTTTGGATAGTGGACATAATTTCATAGGTGAAAATATGGACAAAAGAGCGAGTAAAATTCTATTAAATAACTATTTAGTAGTTAGGATTAAACATCGGCAGCTTTGTTAGTTGAATATGACTAATTTCTATATTTTCACAAGCAACCTTGATGATGACATAAACGTTGTGAGACATTTTTAGAAAGGAAAGTATATGGAAAGACACCTACTATGTACTGAGAATTTACCAGGAATTAGGCCTTATGAAGTGCTTCACATACCTTATAAAACTTAATACGTCCAGTGCTACTAGAATGCAGGTATAATTACATCTTTTCAAAGATGGAGGAAAATGAAGTGTAGAGAGTTGACTTCACTTGCCCAAAGCCACACTTCTAATGAAGCATTTGAACCAAGGTCTTTTGAATCCAAAGCTCATGTGCTTAACCATTAATGCCATAGTTCTTCCCAAAGAATGTTTAGTTTTTAGGTTAAAGGTGTTTGGTTACATGAAACTCAAGGACACAAGTATACTGAATGTCTGGAGGGCGCGTCTTTTAGGGGATTCAAGTTTAATATTAGCTTGTTATCTAACATAGCCAAGTAGAACTATTAAAAATTAACTGCAGTGAAAAAGGACAATCTCTGAGTATGGTTTACCATGTCATGAAGTGTTTATACAAAAATTTTATAATTTCTTTAACAAAATTGTGAGGTTAAAAGTAGCACTAGTCCTATGGTTCATATGTGCAACCGTGGACCTAGAGGTATTAAGTTAATTTGTTCTTGATCACAGAAGCAGCAAAAATGTGTGTGTGGGTGCTGGTGGTATGCAGGCAGGTACAACAGTCTGTGGAGTCAGCATTCAACCAGTCTTTTCACTCCACAGACAATGGTCCTACAACTACAACATGGGAACCAAAATATTCCACTACTTTATCCAGTACAGTCCAGCAGGAGACATTGCCCAAAACATCTTTGCCACAACTGGCACTGGCAATGACATTGCCAAGTAGCTCCTGATCCACACCGGTCAAAAGTCTCAAATTGGCCTCATGCCTTTTTCTCACCTCCAGGATCCCCCTTTTCCCTATCCTTATGCATTCATAAGCCCTCTGGCTATCAAAAGCCCTGCACAGAGCTGCCTTCTTCCCACCAGAATCATTTCCAGTAAAACTTATCTTCCTTCATTCCTCCCACGTTTAAAAAACTACCCACAAGTTTAAAAAAATATAAAAACAATTTAGTAAAACGAATCTGTCTAACATAAGGAGCATACTGTGGAAATTTTATAAGGAAAGACATGCATTACCTAATGGCAAACACTGTTAGCATTTTGATATCTTATTCACAATTTTTTAAAAGCAGCATTGTCTTTCTTACTATGCCCTTTGAAAAACAGAAGTCAAGAAAGAATTCAATTGAACATTAACTGTACTGGAGAACGCAATTATCACACTAGACTTTTAGACAATGTGATGAAATGAAGATTCAGAGGCAGCATGCCCCTCCTCTGTCCCTCTGAATAAGTCTTGCCTTTTTTTGGGGCCGGGTGGGAAGGCGATGAGGAAAGTCCTAGAATCCCTTAAAATAATCATGAATTTCCATTTATTCTACTCTGATCGGTGCTTGGTCACTCTCTCTAAAAACCAAAATCCCAGAATAATCCTGACAAATCACTTGAATGATGGCCAATCCCTACAGTTAAACACACTCACACATAAACACAATTTGAAATCCAAAATGCATTTGTTTCACTAATCGTTTCATGTTCCAATCCACTGTTTCACCTAAACATGTGACAAGTGAACAGCAAAGAGAAGTTTCACTGCTCTCACAAAATTTAATGAAGTGAGGCGAATGCTTCTCAGGGAGAATGCCCACAGTCCAACGCCACCCTCTTGTTTTTGCAAGGATGTAAAGCAGGCACTCATTACTATATTGTCTTCAAAAATATAATTTCTATGCACAGGTTATTCTCTGATCTCAAATAAAGTTTATATCAAGTCTTCTTAGGTGATAGTGGGGTACAGTGCAAAAGGTTTCTGAGCCAGCACACCTAGGATCAAGTTTTGTTTCTGTCACTTTTTTATGACCATGCACTGAATTTCTTTTGTGCCTCATTTAACTTATGAAAGGGGCATGCTTCCGTTTGCCTTACAGGGGTCTTGTAATAATTATGCATAATGATTCACATGAAAGCACATGGTAAACTGAAACAAAGTACCTTTATGTAATTGCCAGTAATTATTATTACACCAGATTCCTACCCGCTTAAGACTACATTTTTATTTTCTTTGATCAGAATTGGCCAGGTCAATGGACCAAAGTGGGTGGCAACCTTGGGGCAGGTGGCCCCAAGGAGCAGCCGCAGTCCAGCCTGAGGAGGGAAGATAGCCTGATTGGGGGGTGGCAGTGTGTGTAGGAGGCCTTAGAAGCTCTGTGAAGTTGGTCTGCCATGACTTGAATTTACACATGAAGACTCCACTTTAAAATAGGGCATTTTAAATAAACTTCTATTTTTTACTTCAATACACTGTTTAAGTCTTAAAATCTTGAAAATCTCAGTTAACTGGAATGAAATGAAAGGCGTGGCAGATAAAGCAAAGTGAGACAAAAAGAGACTCCTCTTACTACCATCAAAAGATGAGACATAGAGCTTGGGCAGACATAAATACAAAAATTATTAATATTAACAAAAAGCAGCAGGAAAGTGGAAATATTATAATGAAAGAAAAGGAAACCGATATCAATGCTAGCTTTAGAGATGAAATAGGCCTGGAGAACTCTGTGGCAGGCAGAGAGTGATGCTAAAATAACAAAACAAGCCACAAAGCACAAAATACAATACCAACGAAATACATCCTTTAATAGAACACAAAGTGGCTTTTCTCTACTGCTTGAAACTTTAGCAGGTAGAAAAGTGAGAATGTTTCAAGAGATTTCTAAAAGGTTGCTTACAGTACTGGCAAAAAGCGAATATTCAGAACGCCACATTTAAGCCTAAGCACATTTTCAAAAAGAGCCTACTGTAGGTGACATTTAAAACACCGCCTCCCAAATAACCAGCCAGCCAGGGACTTGTAGAGGACCCGAAGTGTGTCATGCGCATAAACGATCCCGAGAGTGGGCCGTGGGCACCACGCAAACTTTCTTTTGTGGCGAGCCCCTAGAACAAAGCGCCTATCTCACTGGGGATGAGGAGATCATCGCGACCCTGGAATGAGACAGACTCGGCTAAAGCTCCCCTCCCCAGCTACGGCGTCCCACCCTGCCCCACAGACTCTTCTTCCAGGTCAGGTCCGCCACTGCAAGTCTACCCCGGCATCCCCAAGGCATCCCCTTAGGGTCCCAGCAGCCCTAGCTCTGTCTCGCAGGCCGCCGCCCCCAACCCGGAGCTTCATTCATTGACCCGGTGGAGGGGCAAGACCCAGCGGGGTGATGGGTGTGTACGGCTCGAGGCGGGGACCCCGGAGCAAGTGCTTACTCTGCGTGTCCGTTAAGGAGATCATGGCTGCAGTGTTGGGGACAGCGGCGACAGCACCTCGGAAAGCCCAGGGTGGGAAGCTGAGTCGGGAGAAATGAAGCCGGGAAACAGCCCAGGCGAGAGCCGCCACGTCTTCCGGAAACACGCAGCCACCCTCACTGCCGCTTTAAGACCGCTTCCTATTGGCGAAACCTGCTTCCAATCTCAACCAATAAATCGTAATGTTGTTCGGTGACGCTCATGGTGACCACACCCCTTGACCAATTAGAGAAGGGTGTTATTTGTGATTGGCTGAACGGACCGACCCGGAAGGGTGGATGCTCTCAGCTGGGTGGCGGGAAGATTTTACTCCCCAGCAGAGGAAAGATCGCCTCGAGGCCTGGGTGCTTTGAAGTCGGAGATCCGAGAGTCGGAGATCGTAGAGTCGGACACAGGAGAGTCGGACACCGGAGAGTCAGACTGGGCTCCTCAGTGGGGAGAGGCTCTGGGATAACTACTGTTACAGCTTTGAAGGGTCAAGGGTGTGCGTTTCTTGTTTGATCCTTCCCTTTCCTGCTGGAGGGCGAGGCCGGTCTGTAGCGGGTCACTTCCTTTCGCCCACACATTGGCGGAGGAGAAACCGGAACGTTCATCACTGCTCTGCTCCGAGAACTCGGGCCTTTAGGGGCAAGTTCGTCTGCTGACCGGTCTTTTGATCTCCCCACTCTTTTGCATGCAGGAGGCTTGGCCACCGAAGCCTGTTTATTAGCAGCTGCCATTTGTTGGTAAATACTACTGGGGATGCTTCTTCCATCCTCTGCTTCACAGCAGCGGAAGGAAGGGCGCTATTAATATTCAGTTACTATTGCCTCTAAATGCAGGTGGTGGGGAGAGAGAGGATTTAGCCTATGGTACCTCAGTGGCGTTTCCTCCAACATTGATGACTGGCTGTCACCCTGTAACATTTTTCCTGTGGATGCCTAGCTTACACTTCTGAGTGACAGACCCGCTGTAGTTCAATTTCTGGATACATTTTATGTTGAGCTATCTTTTGCTAACAAATCACATCATTTTGGGAAGGAGCAGTCTTTTAACGGCATAATCAAAGGAGTCATTTAAAATCGTGGGGGGAAATTGGATATATAGACTGTGTCTTTTCATAAGGGTAGAAAGAGCTCCTGCTGCCTTAGCAAACCTGAGCCCTCACTATATCAAGGCATTTTGCTGGGCTGTGCGGATACAAAGGTGAAGAGATTGAACCCCAGCCCTGCTAAAGGACCTTACAGTCTATGGAAGGAATGTTACATTTTCATTATGTGAAGAGATGTTTGTATAAAGAATCAGAAGTCCTTGGTTTACTCTCCTATTTAGCCTTCTTTTAATGGTGTGGTTATTCCACATTCTTTAGCAAGGCAAGAAAGAGTCAGCCTATCTTTCCAGCCTAGTGGTGGCTTCAGAATTCTGTGTATAAAGGGCATAATGTCAGCAGTCTAAGGATAGGTGTTGCAGAAGTGACTTTTGGAGAGCATCTTAGTTTTAGAAAGTGTCCATATTAGAGAGATAGAAGAGGTGTTTTTAGGATTATGGGGAATTTAAAGTTTCTACTCTCAAGCCCCATTTTCCACTTGTCTATATGCATGCTTAGGTTTTAGGCATTCATAGATATTTAGAGTTCATTAATACAAACCATTTCCCCCTCCCGCCACCTCTAACCTTGTTGTGTTCTCTCCTTTTAAAATCTAGCTTTTCTATAGAATACCAATTTCTCTTTTAAGATTGAACTTATATTGTAATTCTTTAAAGCAAGTGCTCAATAAAATGTTAGATGATTAATTTTATTATTTATGTTGATGTATTTTGCTTAATCTGGTACACTTGAATCTATCCAATTTATTTATAAGATTGCAGTCGTCCCAGTTTTACAAGTAGGGAAAGAGGCTTAGAGGAACAGCATGTGTAACTTTGTGTAACAGTAATTTAGTCACATAGCAATTGGTGCTAGAACTGTTGAATATTTGCTGTTTTTTGTTACATCACTTTGTATCTGGTGGATGTTTGCTAAGTGTTATTGCTACTGTATTTGTCATGTATGCGTTTATGTGACTTTGGACACCTCTCTTAAATCTAGAGAGTTAGTTGTTCTGAGTGTTGTGAGTTATTAAGCTGAAATATAGAGAGTTTTCCATAAAAAATTAGTGTTGAAAGAACCATGTGGTTCTTATTTGAAAAGTCACTGCAGTATATAATTTACTTTCTAACATTTTCCATGCTTAGGAATGACAGATTACTGTTGAGTGAACATCATTAATAGTACTATTTTTAAAAACTTGTTGTCACTGTTGTGCTTTTATTTTTAGAAAGAAATTTGGATTATTTTAGAAACAAATTTGGAAAGAAAAAGAATGGCGTCCGTTTCAGGTTAGTAGCAATGATTACATTTTCTTGTTTCTTCTGTTCTGTTTCTATTTGTATGATATTTGAAAAAAAAAGTTTGTTTTAAAAATTCTGATTATAAAATGATTTTTTTCAGCTTTTTTATTTAGGTAAAATATACATTACAAACTTTGCCATGCTAACTATTATTAAGTGAATAATTCATTGGCATTAAATGCATTTAGATTGTTGGGCAACCATCAACACTATCCATCTCCAGAGCATTTTCATCTATGCAAACTAAAATTCTATGCTCATTAATTCATAACTTTCCATTACTTCTCTTCTCCTAATCCCTGATAGCCACTATTCTACTTTCTGTTTCTCGACTATTTTAGGTACCTCATATAAATGGAGTCATACAACATTTGTCCTTTCGTGTCTAATTTTACCTTATTTGTGTCCAAAATAAAGGCAATAGCAGAATCATTCTTTTGCCTATTTCTCTTACAGCTGAGTATACACTGACTCCTTCCCCAAAAGAGCAGGTACAAATTATCTTTATTCGTCTTTGGGTGATGCTCATTTCTCTTCTTGCTGAATCATGTTCTCCTTGGTAATACTGTAATGTATCAGAGACGGACCAAATAAAAGGAAAAACCCCAACTTGGTTTAGATACAAATGTTAAAAAGGAAGAATGGCTTACAGCTTTTAGAGTTCTTGTTTTTCAGTTGGTCCTGTGGTCATAGCTTGTACTTTACAACTGCCTTCTTCAACTCCCCATTCCATATTCCTTGGTTCTCAGTTGGTAATGGGTCTTTGCTTGGTGGGGACTACTTGCCTTAGTAGTTTCCTATATTTAGTTATTATAGTTTTCAATTAATTTTAATCACAAGATAAGGGAATACTGAGAAGTGCCCTAGAGGATCTTCTGCTTTCCAGACATACTCCTCCTTATCCCTATAGTGTGGCAGCTGTCTGATTTCCCCTTAGTAGTCAGGATCACTTACCCCAGCCAGTACAGTAATCCCCTTCTTTGCCAGTTCATTTGTTGGCATGAGGAACCCAAAGTGGCCAAGTAGCAGTCAACTTCCAGTTTAATGGAGCTACTATTTTTTCCCCTGGTACAAGCATTTCTGTCTTGGTAACTAAGACCTCTAGGCCAGCAAGAGTCCGATGTTTCAAGGATGGGAAGCAAAAATTTCACTAGTGAATCACTAAGGGTAAGGCTCCACTCCCATTTCAACCCCGATTCCTGTGAATTGTGGTAATGGGAGAAACAGCACTATTCACTCATGTATAGCATGCCATATCCTGGAGGCTACTAGTCCAGTCTTTAAAGTGCTGATAACCAGCCGGCAGCATAATTGAGTCTGCAAAATGCCACTCCATTATTTCTTCAGGCCAGCTGCTTCAGGGTGTTGGGGAACACAGTTAGACCAGTTAATTTCTTAAACATGAGCCTTCTGTTGTGCGTCGTTTGCTATAAATGAGTTCTTTGGTCAGAAGTAATTTGCTGGGGAATACGATGACAGTCAGTAGGAATTCCCTGAATTCATGGATGGTGGACATGATAGAGCACTGCAGGCAGGGATGGTAAATTCATATCCAGAGTAAGCATCTGTATCAGTGAGAACAAAGTGCTGCCTTTCATTATAGACGGTTCCAATGCAGTCACTTTGCCATCAAGCATCTGACTGTCCCCACAGAGAATGGAGCCTCCATTGGAACTCAAGGTTGATATGAGCTGTTTGCAGGTAGGGCACTTAGCTATGGATGTAGTCAGATGGGTCTTTGTGAGTGGCAGTCCATGTTGCAGAAGGCACTTTGTTCTTGACTTCGTTGTGCAAGGACAGGTGTGGTCCATGTCCAGGTCATCTGGTCTACCTGATTAATTATGATTATCCTTTGTGGAGATTGTTTTTAGTGAGCATTAACATGGGACTCAAATACCTTCACACTGACCATTCAGAGAGGTCTATACATACATCTCTTTCTCAGACCTCACTGCCACCAGTTTTCCTATTTGCTGCCTTCCAGGTTGCTAACCATCCTGCTAATCATTAACCATTGCCTATGATACTGTGGATGTCTTCCTCTGGCAAAGTAAATAACTATGTGAACTGCTTACTGCTGACGGGAAGGATTTGCCCTCTCCAATGTTTTTCAGGGCTGCTCTGGAGAGACACTAGAGTGCTTTAGTTGTTCACTTTCAGGTGGTGACAATGTATCATGCAGAATCTTTTATAAATTAGGCTTGCATTTTGTTTCTTCCTTAGTTACAGGGGATCCCGCCATGAGGTCACAGGTGCAGGTTGAGGAGGAGGAGGCAAAGGGGAGCGTGGTGCGTGAGCATTCAGACTTCTTGTTCATGCCTTCACTTAGAACCTGCTGCCTTTGGCATATACCAGCTCCATTGTGATGATGGAGGTCTGCCTTATGAATTGATCGGTCAGATGACACCTGGTTGATGATAGGCAGCACGGGTGACATAGTCAGTTAGTCTCTTGCAAGACCCGGGAGCAACCCAGAAATTGTTTCCAAAAGGGTAAGAGTTCTCTAAGCTTTGCTCCAAAATCCTAATCATCTTTGTTGTGACTCATCTGTAGGCCAAAGGTGTCATATAACACCCCCATTCATCACAAACTTACAGCACCATCAAATCTGTTGGGTCATATGGCTCAATGGTAAGAGAAGATTGTATCATGGCATTACCTGTTGTTCGAGGTCCTACTCCAAACAGGCAAGTTTTGGGGTTACTTGGTAAATTAGGTGTATGTTGCCTCCCAAATTCAAGTAGTCCATTAGGCTCTGTGCTGCTCTCTTAGTAATAGGAGGGGCCAGATGTCGAAACTTATCCTTCACTTTAGAAGACATAGCTCAACATGCTCCATACCCTTTGACTCTCACCAAGGTGAGAAAAATTCAGGCCTCTGAATTTTTATAGGATTTATCTTACATCCTCTGGCAAGAGTCTCTCTTAGCAATCTGTCTGTAGTAGCTGCTACTGCTGCTTCTTGCTCAGCAGGTCAGGCAAGCATGATATCATCAATGCAGAGAGTGAGTGTAATGTCTAGTGGAATGAAAAGGATCCCTGCAGACTAGATTAGGGCTAGAGAGTAGATACAGCTCTGAGGTGGGAGAGTAAAGATACATTGCTGGCTCAGCAAACTGCTTTTACTGTGCTATACTATTCCCCTCTGCTATAATAAAAGGTACATAGGTATGGAGAATAAAACATTCAACAGATCCATAGCTGAAGCCAGATGCCAGGGTATGTGTTCTGTCTCATTAATGAAATTACAGCGGGAACAGTGGCTGCTGTTGGAGCCACAGCCTTATTAATTTTGCCATAATTCACTCTCAATCTCCAGAATCCATTGTCTTCTGCGTACACCATATAGGTGAGCTGAATGCAATGTGGAAGTCGTCATTATCCCTACATCTTTCAAGCCCTTGATGTAGGCAGTAATATTTTTGGTTTGCTGTATTGGTTGGTAAAGACAGTTTTGCTGGCTTCCACTTGACCTTTCCTATAATGATAATCCTTAATTATGGGCCAGGAGACCAATGTGTGGATTCTGCCACTTGCTGAATATATCTGTTCTCGGTATACATTCTGGAACTGAGGAAATAATCACATAGCAGATTAGAAGTTCTGCTGTATATCACTAGCAGCCGCTGGACTTGAGCCTGCTCCTCCCCCATGCCAATGAGATCACCAGCCTGCCCTTACACTGACTTTCTTAAATACAGAAAATATGGCTATTGCTTTATTTCTACCTTTTAAATCTCTGGCAACCAAAATTGCATTGATTACCTCACTTAAGTCGAGTTTTTACTCTGACTGGTGGATTACTGTGGCATTTTGGTTTTCTAAGAATTAGCATCAGTTCACAGCTAATGTCCAGTAGTTTCTGAGAAGTTTTTCTCTTTTTCTAATGCACAGTTACCCTAATAAACTTCTCTAGTGAAGACTAGTAGGAAGATTCATTACATATATTTTTAGTTGTGTGGTAGAATCCTTCCCCAAGAGGTTCCAACCTCTGCCTTATTCAAGGGCCTCTGGTTCTATAAGTTGGTTCAATTCTGGAAATTGGTCGAAGGCTGGGGCTGTGTTGTGGTGTTTCTGGTTCTGTTTACCAGAATCAGAGCTTTTTATTCTACATATACAAATCAAGTAATCTCCATTTCAGGGACATCAGAGTCAACTAGCCAATCCAAGATCGTGTGGGTCAGACTATTCTGATTGCTGCCTCAGCTCTGTTGCCCTTCATGGCAACCCCATCCACTTTATTTTTGGTCATAAATTCGGTTGCCGCTGTTCAGCCCCCATACCTTGGAATCCATCATTGTTGTTGAATCAGGTAGTCTACTTGGAAGATGGTATTTCCCACTGTCATTCCTAGCTTACAGAGAACAGCCAGGGGAGCCCCAGCATCCCTGAAGAGCTCCGCTGATGCTGGGGCTCCCCTCATGACTATTTTTCACCATCTTGGTGAAAGGAGACTCTGGATTCTTCTAGGGGACAGCAAGGGAGTGGATGATCAATCCATTTGATCATCCACTCTGGCACTACTATCTCTCTAAGCCTCTGAATACCTTCCTTTAGAGCATACCCAGGAAATTCCAGAAGTCCAGCCTCACTGGACGCTACACCTGTTTTATTCCATCCTAGTTTTCTGACATTCATCTTTGAGGCCAGGTTTCAGGCAATGAGCCAAGCAAATTACTACAGCCACTCCTGGCCACTATGTAGAACATTAAATCCAGAATTTCTTAGTGAGCCCATATCAATAAGCTTAGCTTAATTCAACATTGTATTCCATAAACCCTGTTTCAGTACTTTATGATCTATTCCCATATACATTCTCTAGGTTTCTGATGTAGTTTGGATATGTGTCTCCTCCTAATCTCATGTTGAAATGTGATCTCCAGTGTTGGAGGTGGGCCTAGTGGGAGGTGTTTGGGTCATGGAGCAGGATCCCTCATGAATGGCTTGGTGCCCTCCCCATGGTAATGAGTGAGTTCTTGCTCTGTTAGTTTACACGAGAGCTGGTTGTTTAAAGGAGGCTAGCACTGCCTCCTCTCTCTCTTGCTCCATCTCCCACTGTGTGACATACCTGCCCCCCTTTGCCTTCTGTCATGATGTCCTCACAAGAAGCAGATGCCAGCACTATGCTCCTTGTATAGCCTACAGAACCATAAGGAAAACAAACTTATTTTCTTTTATAAATTACCCAGCCTCGGATATGCCTTTATATCAATGCAAAATGGATGAACACAGTTTCTGTTGATATGTTTTGGCACATGCAGCTTTTTTGGTGCATATCATGTCTTTCGACAGGTTACATCTTTGTGTTTTATCCTGTAGGACTTCCTGGATCTTAAAGCACTGAAAGATGGTAGAGGCTGATTCTTAGGAGGATTAGCAGTCCCATACAAGGCAACGAGGACCATTGTGGGGACTTCAGTTAGGAGGACATTGTTTCAGAAAGGGGAGGCAGGGTAGAAGAGACTTGGCATAATTTAGTGGTTTAAGGTAACCTGCTTCATTGGAGTCTGCCCTTATGTTCCCCTCCAAATTTCAGAGTCTCCTTCCCAGCCAGTGTGCTGACTTTATAGTAAGAGTCCCTGCAACGTTGATAATTCAGTTTGTACTGAAGTTCCGCCATCTGCAGGATTTAGACTTACAGCTTTTTTTCCAAAATATTGGCCCTGTACCTATAGGGGATAAGGTTTTTTTAAGGACAGTCATAGCAACTTTGAGGTCCCTTAATGCAGATCCTACATTTTTCCCCTGAGTTCTTCACACACTTAGAAGCAACCAGTCAACCCCATTATTCTCACCAAAACGTTTGTAATAGCAAACACTTTGTCACCCACAGCCTTGCCTTCTCTAGTATTTATCTACTGGTGTCTATGGATGATGATTTAAATAACTTTTTTCACTGCATGGTGACATAGAACAGTTATGTTCCCTTTATCAGTAGAAACAGGGTTATTAATGCCTTGAAATCTAATCAGATCAGAAAACCAATTCTATGTGGCCCAGAAGCAATTCAGAGAACCTATTAAGTTTCTGTTCTTGTGGATCAAAATTCTATATTGGTTAGGGTTCAATTAGGTATGCTGAACCATTATGAGTGCTGTAAGTTTTATTATGGGGATTAAACCTTATGTGATCATGGGAGCTGGTTAAGCGGCTATCCCTGAGTCAGCTTCTGGTCCTGAAGTCAGCAGTACCAGCAGTGAGAAAGGAAGATGGGTGTGAAGTGTGGGAGGGTATGGATGAGCTGGAAGCTGCAAGGATAAGTTGAAACTCATGAGGACAAAGTTAGGATGCTGGTGTCCTGCTGAAAAGCTAGTGTTCTTGTCATAGAGGGTTGCTCAGCAACATGACCAAGAAGCCAAAGAAGCTGTGGGCCAAGTTGCTCCACCGAGAAGATTTAGCAGGAGCTGGGGGAGCTGGTTTCTGCCCCACATCAACAAAGTGAGGTAGCAGATTGCTAATATCATGAGTGAGTTGCAGAAGCAACCGGCCTTAGGCCAACCATCCCAATGTAAAACTGGCTGCTGCTTTATTTCTGCCTTCTAAATCTCATGCAGAGTTCACTTGTGGCCAAACTTAACCCAAAGTCATACAGGGAAGGGTTGATACAAGGGATAATGGCAATTGGTACAATGAAAAGGCACCCCAACATCCTATGAAGGGACACATTAAACCTGTATACTGATTAATACAGGCAGGTATATGAGAATGCACCAAGAACGTCTAAGATTTTTCTAGCTTCCATTGATGTGGTATCAAAAAACATCTCACTTTTTGACTTTAATACTTAGATTGATTAGAATCATACCCTGAGGTTTCTTTATAAATGAGTTACAAAGGAGATAAAATGCCAATTCGAATACTACACTTGATTTCTCTTACTACATCCTCTTGTTTATAATTACCAACTCCTTATCAACCATCAAATGAGCCCAAATAGGAATGCCTTCAATAAAGTACTAGCAAAGTAATTAGGGAATTAGCTTCCTTTTGCTTCAAAGTCTGTTTTACTTAAATGACTTAGGAGATTGTTAGACCACTTCTCTACAACATAATAAAAAAATTATCATGTATTAAATATTTGACTGTGTACCAGGTACTGTGTCTAGAACTCTTAATATATTATCTCACTAGCTCTTTATAAAAATATGATGAAAGTTAGATATTATCCTCATTTTACAGGAGGGGAAATGGGGATGCAGATAAGTATCTTGCCTGAGGTCACTCAGCAGGTAAAAGGAGGACCTGAGATTTAACTCAGGTCTGTATGACTCAAAAACATGCTCTTAACCATTCTGCTATCCTACTTCAGGTTCATCTGTAATTGATATGGCGGGGAACACCAACAAATCAATCTGGAAACCTAAAGTTGTGGGAACACCAACAAATCAATCTGGAAACCTAAAGTTGTAATTAACTCTGTCTATTCATTGTATCCCCGCTGCCTCCCATAGCTCTGACTGAGGAACTGGATTCTATAACCAGCGAGCTACATGCAGTAGAAATCCAAATTCAAGAACTAACGGAAAGGCAACAAGAGCTTATTCAGAAAAAAAAAGTCCTAACAAAGAAAATAAAGCAGTGTTTGGAGGATTCGGATGCCGGGGCAAGCAACGAACATGATTCTTCACCTGCCGCTTGGAATAAAGAAGGTTAACTTTTCTTTTTGCTAGTTTTGTTTCTTCTCATTTTTTAAAAAGCTAGAATGAATTCTTGCTGGGTCAGTGCTTTCCAGTAGGCTTAGAGGTGAAACTGGCCATTTCTCCAGTGGAATGGAAAACTTGCAGGTGGATCATTCTTTCCCTATGTTCTGTAGTCTTTAAATTAAGCTTTTATTATTCAGATATTTTTTTCCAATTATTGTTCTAGCAACATTGATCATGCTTAGAAAATGAGATACTTACTTTACCTACATTAACAAACAAGAAAAAAAAAATTCAAACTCCTTGCCAAAGTTTAGATCATTTTCCTGCCCTAGTGAACAAACCTTTCATGATCCAAGATCTTATCCAACATCATGTTTATCAATTATAAATAGGATACTATAATAGGATAGTTATAATAGAATAACTCTGGAAGGAATTGTGGTTTTTGTGGATGTTGCTTTTCAATGATTCACGTCTAAACAAGATATTTTCACCAAAAATTCCAGATAATTGTTCACTTTGTTCCTGATATTTGAGTATTTGATGATGCTGTGAATTCTCTGATCAACATTGAGACTATTTTTCAAATACCTGATCAAACATCTTCGTCTCTTGTGTGGGTTAATTCTCAACTGGCAAATTTTTACATTCATTACTTTTTTTTTTTTTTTTTGAGATAGGGTCTTTTTTGAGATAGGGTCTGGCTTTGTTCCCCAGGCTGGAGTACAGTGGCACAACCACAACTCACTGCAGCCTCAAAGTCCCAGCCTCAAGCAATCCTCCCTCCTCAGCCTCTCTAGTAAGTGGGACTACAGGTGCACAGCACCACACCCAGCTACTTTTAACAATTTTTTATAGGGACAGAGTCTTGCTATCGCTTGAGCTCAGACTGGTCTCGAACTCTTGAGCTCAAGTAATCCTCCTGCCTTGGCCTCCCAAAACTGTTGGGAGCATAGGCATGAGCCAGCACGCCTACTGTGTCTTATAACACATCATTTAATTTGTTTTTGCTTAGCTAGTGAGTTAATCTCAGAATTATTATCATAAAAGTTTAATGGTCTATAAGTATTAGAGGTCTTATATATGTTTGTCTCATTCTTATCAAACTTCTATAATAGTCTTATATGTTTGTCTGATTCTTATCTTTCTTTTTCTAGATTTTCCATGGTCTGGTAAAGTTAAAGATGTTCTGCAAAATGTCTTTAAACTGCAGAAGTTCAGACCACTTCAGCTTGAAACTATTAACGTAACAATGGCTGGAAAGGAGGTATTTCTTGTTATGCCTACAGGAGGTGGAAAGAGCTTATGTTACCAGTTACCAGCATTATGTTCAGATGGTGTGTACTAATAAAAATTAATTTTGAGTTGAAGAAGTGCTTTGTCATCATACATTTTAAATTCTTTTAAAAATAATTTCTAATCATACATATGTAAAAATCAAGTGCATTTTTGTTTGATTTCTTCTATATTAATAGAAATTTAAAGTTTTGCTCAAAGGGGGAATTTACTTATTTTTTATTTTAGGTTCAGGGTATATGTGCAGGTTTGTTACATGAGTATATTGTGTGATGCTGAGCTTTGGACTTCTAATGATCTGTCATCCAAGTAGTCAACACAGTACCTGATAGGTAGCTTTTCAACCCTTGCCCTCCTCTCTCCCTAAAGGGGGAATTTTTAAAACTTCTGAGATGAATCCTTTTATCTGGTTCCTGAAACATAAATTTAAAAGCATATTGCACTGAACATTCAAAATCTTCTAAGCTTTTCAAAACCCTATACTAAATTATTGTTTATCATATTCACCCTACAGCGCTATGGAACACTAGAACAGAAAATAAAACGGGCAAAAACCCCCAAAAATGTTGTAGGAGAAGCAGCTCTAGAAGAAGAATCAGTAGACCTGAATTCTAGTCCCAGATCTTCATTGAGTGTCTGCCACGGTGCTAGGCGCTGGGAGGTACAGTAGTGAGCAAAATGGGCGTGGTCTTAGTTTTCACAGAACTCATAGTGTAGAGTAGCACTTTCTCAGACATTAGTGTACATAAGAATCGCCTGAGGATTTGATTACGTGCAGATTCTGATTTTATGTGAGACCAAAGACCCTGCATTTCTAACAAGTTCGCTGGTGCTACTGATATTACTGATTGGGGAGTAGCAAGGGGTCAGCGAGCTTTTCCTTGAAAGGGTAGATAGTAAATAATACAGGCTTGTGGTCCATATGGTCTCCTTGGCAACTCTTCAACCCTGCCATTCTAGTACAAAAGCAGCCACAGGTAACGTGTAAACACATGGGTGTAGCTGTGTTCCATTAAAATAATTTACAAAAATAGGCAACCAGCCCTTACTTTGTTGATCCCTGGTTTAGAGAATACGGGTAATTGTAAGCAATTGCAATAAGAATTTTGGGATACAGGTTTTAATAGGGAATTAAGACTGTACAAAGATCTAGTCTAGGGGCTGTCAGGAAAAACTGTTCTGAGGGAGTGGTGTTTAAGCTAAAAGTTGAAGGGTGAGTAGGCAGAAGGGACAGGGAAGGAAGGGTGTTCATTCAGAAAAGCAACATGTGTGAGATCCAAAAGCAAGAGAGAACATTCACATTATGATGTATTCAGTAACCTAGAGGAATTCCTATGTGGCAGTCAGTGGTAAGACACGTGGAAAGAGTCTTATTTTTAAAAACTTTTCCTTATTTTAGCAGGAAGCCATTGAAGGGTTTTACACAGGTAAGAGACTCATTATTTCATGGTTTAGAAGGATAATTCTAGCAGTTAGATGAATTCCAGATACATCTGGAAGATAGATTCAGTGGGACTTGGTATTTATTGTCTGTGGGGAAAGGAGAAAGAATAGTCAAGAATGATGCTCAAATTTTAGGCTTGGACAATGGTGAGGTTCTTCACTGAAATGGGGTACATTGGAGAAAGAACTCTTGGGAATGGAGAGAAGGAAGATGATGAATTTATTTGGGACATGCTGAATTTATGATGCCTTTAAGACATCCAGATGTAATTGTCCTGAGTAGGAGGATGTTTGTGTCTAAAGCCTGGTGTTAGAGGTCTGAGTTGGAGATTGTTAGTATGGAGATGGCACTGAAGCCATTGGAATGAATTACAGAGCAGCATAGGAAGAGAAGAAGGCCTAGAACAGAAACCAGAACACCAAGAGTTTAGGGATAAACAGAAAGAGGGCTTGCAGACAAGGCTGAGAAAGAGTAGCAACATATAGGATAACCAGGATTGTATGGTGTTACTAGAAGCCTAGGGAAGGATGTGTTTGAATGAGGGAGTGGTTAATAGTGATGTCTGTTAGCAAAATGTCAAATACGATAAGGATTAAGTTTCAATGAGTTTAATGACAAAGGACCTTAGCTAGAGCAATTTTATTGAAATGGCTGGGTGGAGACCAAATAGCAGTGGTTTGAAGTGAGTAGGAGTTGAGGAAGTGGAACTGGTGAGTGTGGGATGCTCTTTGGAAAAGAATGGCTATGAAGGGAAGAAGAGAGGGGGCCATAAATTAGGTGTTATCTTAGTCTATTCCAGCTGCTATAACAGAATGCTTTATATCAGTTAATTAACAAACAATAGAAGTTTACCGCTTGCAGCTCTGGAGGCTGGGAAGTCCAAGATCAAGATGCTAATAGATTTTGGTGTTTAGAGATGGGGTGTTTCTCATAGATGGCACCTTCTTGCTGCACCCTCACATGGTGGCAAAGAAAGGGCACTCACTTCAACTTCTTGTAAAATGGCATCAATCCCACTTATGAAAGCAGAGCCCTCATTACTTAATCACTTCCTTGGGGATACCAACATTCAGACCATAGTGGGTGTTTTCCAAGATGAGAGAGACTTGACCATGTTTAAATGTAATGAGTAGGTGCTAGTCAGGAAAAG
This sequence comes from Rhinopithecus roxellana, assembly GCF_007565055.1. Taxonomy (NCBI): domain Eukaryota; kingdom Metazoa; phylum Chordata; class Mammalia; order Primates; family Cercopithecidae; genus Rhinopithecus; species Rhinopithecus roxellana. Next base: position 128,877,358 of record NC_044558.1, on the reverse strand, counting down.
TGAAAATAATAGGAGAGAGAATAACTGACTGGGCAAAATCCCTAATAAGATCTTAATTTGATTATGTTTTTTAAACACGTCTGCACTCTGCCAAAGGTTGTCGTAAGAAACAAACTACAGAAACGTAAAGCCATATAATTTTAACTGTAGAATAGCTTTTGTACTTTAAACAGTTTCAATTATAAGGAAGGGGGCATATTACTATAACTTCATTCAGACAGTAAACTGTTCACTGATTTCTACTCAGCATAAATTAATCTTGTATAAAAAGTAAAAGAATGCTCATGCAACTATCATGTTTAATTATACACATTACTGTTTTTTTGGGAAAGCTTTGTAGTAATTTTTCTCTGATGAAACTGTTTAGTGTTTGAACTGATATGTTACCTCACTGAAATTACCAGTAGTGATTATTTAAAATGATAGCAAATTAAACATTTGAAATGTTAACATCTGTCTTTATTTTTATAAGGATAGAGTTCTGTTTAGTTGTATGTTTGTTTATTTGGCTTATAGTTACCTTGTTTGGTCATTTATTCATATCTAATTAATGAGAGTAAGAAGTAAGTAAGCTTTACTAAAGCTACATTAGAAATTAATCTGAATTAATGGGCGGTGCCCACAAGTTAATAAGGTGAATGGGCTGGGCGTGGTAGCTCATGCCTGTAATCCTAGCACTTTGGGAGGCCAAGGTGGGTGGATTGCCTGAGCTCAGGAGTTCGAGACCAGCTTGGACAACACAGTGAAACCCTGTCTCTACTAAAATACAAAAGAAATTAGCCAGGCATGGCGGTGGGTGCCTGTACTCCTAGCTACTCGGGAGGCTGAGGCAGGAGAATTGCTTGAACCACGGAGGCGGAGGTTGCAATGAGCCAAGATCGCACCACTGTACTCTAGCCTGGGCAACAGAGCGAGATTCCATCTCTAAAAAAAAAAAAAAAGGTGAATGGTTTGCAACTGATTCTGAGGGTGGTGTAAAGTTTAAGATAGTTTTTTTTTTTTTTTTTTTTTTTCTCTCTTTTAGGTTTTACACTCGTCATTTGCCCATTGATCTCTCTTATGGAAGACCAATTAATGGTTTTAAAACAGTTAGGAATTTCAGCAACCATGTTAAATGCTTCAAGTTCTAAGGTATGTTTCAGTGGCTTTTTTTTTTTTTAATATAAACTAATTCACTGAAGTAAGAGCTTTACCTGCAGTTGAGTTGCTTATAAAATTATAAACTGTTAACTATTTATATCAGGAGTTGCAAACTACTGCTCTTGGCCATTTCTGGCCCACTATTTTTGTATGTCCCATGAATTAAGGATAGTTTTTATATTTTTAAATGGCCAAAAAAATTAAAACGAGTATTTTGTGAAATGCGAAAATTATTTGCAGTTCAAGTTTCAGTATCCATAAATAAAGTTTTATTGAAACACCACCATGCTCATTTGTTTACATGTTGTCTGTGGCTGCTTTTACAGTATAATGGCAGAGTGGAGTAGTTGTGATAGAGACCTTATAGCCCACAAAACCTAATATTTTTGTCTGGTACTTTACAGGAAACATTTGCTGACCTGTTTCGTATTATCTATTCTAAAATAGTAAAGGGAGAATTTCTAATTATGCAGTGTAATTAAATATGAAATATGAATTACTAAGAAGTTACCCTATACCTGTGGAATTTCTTCTATTTAGGGATGGACTCTTTTACCGTCATCTGTAGAATAAAGCATTTCCCAGCTATTCTTTTTAAAAAAGCATATTATTGAAATCTTCAAAAGGAGAGAGAATAGCATAAAAACTGCCATGTAGCCATTTCCCCCTTCAACAGTTACCAATATATGGCTAATCTTTTTTTTAGTCTATATACCTCCAGTTTTCCCTACCCCCTTCTCCTTAGTTTATTTATTCAGAACAAATTCCAGACATCATATTTTAATTGTAAATTCTTCAGTATGTATCTCTAACTTTAAAGAAAAGTGCTATGCCATAATCACATCTAAAAACTTTAATATCAATTCTTTAGAATTATGAAAAATTCAGATTTCTGTCTCATTTTTATGTTTTCTTTTTGTAAATATAGCCTAGATAATATTCATGCATTGTATTGTATTTGGTTGATATACTCATAGGTTCCCTTTATCTCTTTTGTATTTCCCATGCAAATTCTTTGTTGAAGAAACCACATTAATGGTCCTGTATCTTTCTACATTTTCCTGATTGCATCCTTGTGGTGTTTTCTTTTCTTTTCGTTTTGTTTTGTTTCTTTTCTTTCTTTTCTTTTCTTTTCTTTTCTTTTCTTTTCCTCTCTCTCTCTCTCTCTCTTTTCAGTTCTGGGGTACATGTGCAAGATGTGCAGGTTTGTTACATAGGTAACTGGATCCTGTTAGATCTAAAAGCCTGATTGTATTTGGAATTTTTCTTTTTTCTTTAACTTTTTTTTTTTTGATTTTTGCAAGAGTATACTTACTGTGGTATCACTCAAGTGGTACATAGTACCTGGTTATCTTTTTGTGATGCTAAGCATCAGTGGGTTCAAGTGATGTCTGCCTGATCTCTGGTTATCAGCTTTTCATCTAATGGTTTTAGCAGCCACTGAGTGGCACCGTGAGAGCCATGATTTCATTAGGGACGTGCAAAATGGTGATACCTAATTCTGTCACTCTTCGTATTAGCTACACTTTTTCTACAAAAATGAACTTCTTCCTCGTTAACTCTGCATGATGAAAATGCTTGATTTTTTTTTTTCCTCTTTCTTTACCAGTTTTCAGAGTTGGTTTTCTAGCATTCTCCAAAGGTGGTCAACAAGATTTTTAAGGTATTTTTTTCCCCCAAGTATCACTATAAACTTAGACATTTTGAGATATAATGTGATTCACCTTTGGAATCACATTATATATTAATTACAATTATATATTATTACATATATATTTCAGTATATATGTAATGCTGAAATAGTCCTGTCCTTGGGCAGTGAGAGCCTCTTTAAATTGGTTCCTGAATCTTTTCTTTTAACCCCATGGCTTCTGCTCCTTGCTTTCTTTTGCAGTAAGATAATCCATGTTCATTTTATGCATTTCTTGTGCAGACCTAGAGTCAGCCATACCTCTAAGAAGCCCTGCTTCCTTTAGTTTACCCATATATTTTTGTTTTATTTAAACTCCATGTCATTCTATTATAACTGCTCCTTCATTCAACAAAATCAGTCTGTGGAGAAAACTGCTTTCTAATAATGTACTTTCTTAAAATTGAAAAAGAACATAATAGTAATAGAAAGTAGTTTAGAAAGTTGCAGATAATTACAAGTTCATGATATATCCCCACTGCTTGAAAAGTTGGAGAGAGATAAAAAGAACATCTGTATCCTAGAATATATCTAGGAATTAACAAACTGCAGCCGGGCGCAGTGGCTCACGCCTGTAATCCCACATTTTGGGAGGCCGAGGTGGGTGGATCACCTGAGGTCGAGGGTTCGAGACCAGCCTGACCAACATGGAGAAACCCCGTCTCTACTAAAAGTACAAAATTAGCCAGGCGTGGTGGCACATGCCTATAATCCCAGCTACTATGGAGGCGGAGGCAGGAGAACTGTTTGAACCTGGGAGGCAGAGGTTGCAATGAGCCGAGATCGTGCCATTGCACTCCAGCCTGGGCAACAAGAGTGAAACTCCGTCTCAAAAAAAACAAACTGCTTTGCTGGGATGATGAAAGCAGTTTGATTGTCTCTTTCTATCCCATTCACTGGCATGTTTTTATACTTTTTTGGTCCTCTTTAGGTTAGAAGGAAAAAAATGACATCTAATGTGCTAAGTATTATATAGAATTGTATTAGAGTACTAAGAAGCTAATAAATGTTAGCTTTTAAGATTTATTATTATCTTAATTTAATGAGTGATACTTTGTGAAACCCCATGGTCTTTATGTTTAAATAAAGAGATTAAAAGATTTGATGGCATCATTTAAGAAGTTAATAAATAATAAATTTTGTTCACATACATAAAGGGATTATAAATATAATGTTAAAATTAATAAAACCCACCTTTATAACCATAACAATTGCATCTAGCTCACATTTGAGAATATATTATGAACAATTTAGAATTATCCCTTTATAGAATAAATGCTCTTCATTGGACTATCTGTTCATGTTCATTTTTTTTGTTCTTTTTTGTCAAGTGAGTTTTTTTTTAATCATCAACAATGTAGATGTTAGTAAATAACTAGAATGCTATTTACATAGCTGCCATGATGTTTAGTACTGGGACATGGTTTCAGTTTTAATGAACCAAACATCTGCTCCTAGAAGAGCCGAAGTCTATTATTGCTTTGGAGAAATGAACGTTTTCATTTACCACCTCAGTATTTCAGTCTGCCAGCTTAGTTTTACTATCATTGTGTCTGTTTTTTCTTTTAATAGGAGCATGTTAAATGGGTTCATGCTGAAATGGTAAATAAAAACTCCGAGTTAAAGCTGATTTATGTGACTCCAGAGAAAATTGCAAAAAGCAAAATGTTTATGTCAAGACTAGAGAAAGCCTATGAAGCAAGGAGATTCACTCGAATTGCTGTGGATGAAGTTCACTGCTGTAGTCAGTGGGGACATGATTTCAGACCTGGTATGTATGTTTTATCTAGAAAGCTTTTTGATGTCATAGACCGTGTCCTTACTCAGCTTGGCATGATGGAAATCTCGGCTTCTATTAAAATCAGCCTCAAGTAGTTACACATTGAATATCCCTTATCCAGAATGCTTGGAACCAAAAGGGTTTTAAAGTTTGGATTTTTTTGAATTTGGGATGATCAGCCTGTATTACTCATTTTATCTTGCCTCATTATGAGGAGGACTGAGAAGCAGAATCTTTAGTTTCATTCCCCTCTGTAGTCTGTAGTTTAATTGCCTTTGTCAATTACGGACAAATATGAACACATATGTTTTCTAGCCAATAGTGGACATCTTTTTGGCATTTATGACATCTAGGTATTCCTTCACATTTGTTGAGGAATTTGCATCTGTTTCAAAGTTGTCATCTTTAGTCATCATTCTGGGGGTCTTTTTAGCACCCACCTGCAACTCCTCAGCATTAAACTTTGATGAGATATTTTAGTGACCTTTTTCTTCACCCCACCACCTAATCCTACAGTCATAGCCTAAAGTAAGTTACTCAGAATTGTTATATGCAAAAAAAGTCTTAAATTCAAAAATCCGACTCCCTGGCTTCAACCTCTTTTCCTTCTGAAGCTGTTCACACTCATTAGGATTTGGTGGATCCCTCTTTTACTCCCTGCTTATTTATCCAGGCTCCCGTCCCTACATAGCAATCACTCTTTTTCCCGTCCAGACACTGTGCTGTTGCCCCTGACTTCTGTTATGTTTGCCCTGGACTGCCTGGCCATTCTGCCAGTCTGCTTCAGGTGTTGTGCCTGAGACGCTGGATTCATCTAGACTTCCGCTTTCCCTATTCCTGCTGCTTGGCTACTAAACATTATCCAAAAAAAAAAAAAAAAAAAAAAAATTGCATAACTCTGTTCAGCTTTTCATTATCCTCAGCTGTCCTTATACTTGTCCCTATTTAAACTCCTTTATACATTCCTTCCAACAAATGTCTCGTATCATTGACTTTCTATTCAGGCCCTAACTTGTACTTAGCAGATGCTTTCTGCTTCACAGGAAATAGATGCCATCAGGTATGAAAAGCTCCTCTTTCTACTTTCAAACATTAGTAATCTTTGTTTTGTTTTTTTCTTTTGTTAAGGCAGAAAAGACCACTGCTTTATAAGGATAACCATGACCCCTCCCGTTTCATCCTTTCCTGCCTTCTTAAGACCTTGCACTGCCAAGTTCCTCACTCCTTCACTTTGAGTCTCTTTTGTCCCCTCCCTAAAAACAGAAACTAAAACACCCTTCTGATCTTTTGCACCTTTTAATGTTACTGTCCTCTTTCTGTTCTTTCTGTCACCATCAGACTTCTTAGCTTACCATCTCCATTTGTCACCTTTAACCCATTCTGAACTAATTGAATCATATGCTTCTGCCACCACCGTACTATTGAAACAGGTCATCGGTGACCCACCCCCAGTGGCTTCATCACGTGGTCTCATTTTCATTCCTCTTCCCACTTAACTTCAATAGCATTTTATATATTCACCTCTCACCTTGCCACATGCTACTCCCTTGGTTACTGTAGGTCAGTGTCTTCCTTTCCATTATTACCTCCTTCGCTCGTCTTGCTTTGTCTTCTTTTAAATATTAGTGTTCCCTAGGGTTCTGACCTCAGTCTTTACCCTTTCTTACATTTCTCCAGGGATAGTGAGCTTGTAGCCCAAAGACTGCATTCTCTACCTACAGAATTATTATGGGCATTGTTTTTATATATATATATATATATATATATATATATATATATTTTTTTTTTTTTTTTTTTTGAGACGGAGTCTCGCTCTGTCACCCAGGCTGGAGTGCAGTGGCCAGATCTCAGCTCACTGCAAGCTCCGCCTCCTGGGTTCACGCCATTCTCCTGCCTCAGCCTCCCGAGTAGCTGGGACTACAGGCGCCGCCACCTCGCCTGGCTAGTTTTTTGTATTTTTAGTAGAGACGGGGTTTCACTGTGTTAGCCAGGATGGTCTCGATCTCCTGACCTCGTGATCTGCCCGTCTCGGCCTCCCAAAGTGCTGGGGATTACAGGCTTGAGCCACTGCGCCCGGCCTGTTTTTATTTATATATTTTAAATGGATTTAAATGCCTTAAACAGGATGTATACTCCTTTCTATTAAGGACCCCACTTTCTTAACCAGATAGTGCCACATGGTTGTTACCTGGTGGCCACTGAAGTTACCCGATTTGTGACTCTTGCCCTATTTTCAACCTAAGTGGTGCGATCACTTACGATTATCACCCTTGTTTAAGTATTACCATGACTTATGTTGTCTCTGTGGATCTGCTGCCGAAGTGTAAAACATTATTCCCATATCTAATTATCTAACTTCTAAACTTTAAATTTATACTCCTAATTGTTTATCAGAAATGTGTATATAAATTAGCATGAACAAAACTAAATTCCCCCCAAAGAGAACTGCTCTTTTTCTTCCAACTTGGAGTCACTATTTTCCCCTAACTCTACTCGACATTCTAACCAAAAACTTTATTTTCTTCACCTTTCCTTTCTCCTTTCTCCTCTCTAATCCCAAGCAATTTTCCCCTTCAGTCTTCTCTGTCTTAGAAAGTCATCCACTCACTCACATGTTTGCTGAAGCCAAAATTGTAGCAGTTATCTTTATCATTTAGATTCCAGTCAGGAGACAGTTATTTGAACACAGAGGATTTTTTATAAAGAATTGTGAACTAGGTAAAAAGTAGCTACATAGATAACTGAAAAAGTAAAAAGAAAACTAATATATCATGGAGTTAAAAACTGGAAGAAGCAACAACCACCTGTAGGGCTGGGAGAACAGGAAGATTGGAACAAATAAGACTTAGAAACTTAAAGGAGAGGCCCCTGTGGAACTGAGCTCCCTGGTGCTGGAGCCTCTTGGTAGAGCCAGAGGTGGGGTACATCTGTGATACAGCTGGTTCTCCAAAGGCTGAAAAAACTGCCAGCTGTATTTAGTTGCTCTTAAGGAAAGAAGTGCTGCTACAGGGATGAGAAACCTTGCTGGGGTGGCAGTCACAGGAACACAAGAAGCCCACAGGAAGCAGTTAGGGAGGAAGCAGCCATGGAGTCTTCCATGCAGGGCCAGCAGGCAAAGCTGACGCATAGTGTGCAGAGCCCTTGGTGCAGCATCCCAAAGCAGAGTATAGAAGGTAGGGTTAGAGATGACAAAAAAATGATGGATGACATACCGTCCTTGATTTATGCTCCCTTTGCAGGTCCAGTCCACCACTAAGTGTTGTCAGCTCTGCCTCTAAAATGAATCTCAAGTTTGTCTGTGCACCTACGTCTTACATACAGTTGAGCTCCCTTCCACTGGTCTACTGCAATAGCTTCCTAAGTAGTCTGTGATTCCAGTCTTACCCTTTTTGTTCATTCTCCACAGAGCAACCAGTGATATTTTCTAAATATAAATCAAATCATGTTACTTCCCTACCTAAACTAGCCGGTAGCTACTGTGTACTTAGCATAAAACCCCAAAGTTCTTAACTGGGGCCCATAGGGTAGTAGGTGATCTGCCCCCATCTGTCTACCTGATTTCCTACTCTTCCTCTCTTACTTCTTAAGCCCCAGCTATACTGGGCTTATCATTATGAGACTTACCACTGTTTTTTTTTTTTGTTTGTTTGTTTGTTTTTTTTTTTTTTTGAGAGGGAGTCTCGCTCTGTCGCCCAGGCTGGAGTGCAGTGGCCGGATCTCAGCTCACTGCAAGCTCCGCCTCCTGGGTTTACGCCATTCTCCTGCCTCAGCCTCCCGAGTAGCTGGGACTACAGGCGCCCGCCACCTCGCCCAGCTAGTTTTTTGTATTGTTTTTAGTAGAGACGGGGTTTCACCGTGTTAGCCAGGATGGTCTCGATCTCCTGACCTCGTGATCCACCTGTCTGGGCCTCCCAAAGTGCTGGGATTACAGGCTTGAGCTACCGCACCTGGCCTGACTTACCACTCTCTAATGGCGTATTTATTGGCTTACTCTTTGTATTGTCTTGTTTCTTTGCTTGAATTACAGACACATTTGTATAGCATTTTTGTCTTGTTCATCACTCTATCTTCAGTGCCTAGGGAAGTGCTTGGCACCCAATTAAAAAGGTGTTCAACATTTATCTACTGATGAATGGGTAAATCTAGCACTCTCTCCCTCCTCCCTGCCACCTGTATATCCCAGTAGTCACTAGGACCTGTAGGTTCATGTATGTCTCTTTACTCTTTATGATTTGTCCTTAATGTCATGTCTTATTTTATAGTCTGTATTATTTTTCTAGTCTGTTACTGCCATGCTGGTTTTCCTTCAGTATTTTGTCTATTCCAGTCTATATTTTGCACTATCACCAAAAGATGATTTATGAAGCATACGTCTTTAAAAATTACATGATGGACTGGGCTTGGTGGCTTACGCCTATAATCCCAGCACTTTGGGAGGCCGAGGCGGGTGGATCACCTGAAGTCAGGAGTTGAAGACCAGCCTGGCCAACACGGTGAAACCCCATCTCTACAAAAAATGTAAAAATTAGCCGGATGTGGTGGTGCATGCCTGTAATCCCAGTTACTCGGAAGGCTGAGGCAGGAGAATCGCTTGAATCCAGGAGATGGAGGTTCCAGTGAACCGAGATTATGCCATTGCACTTCAGCCTGGGTGACAGAGTGAAACTCCATTTCAAAAAAAAATTACATGATGACTCCTCATTTCCTATAGGATAAAGTCTCAGCTTAGAATCAACTGGCTGAATTGTTCATAGCTTTTCTCTTTTTTTGAGACGGAGTCTCGCTCTGTCGCCCAGGCTGGAGTGCAGTGGCGCGATCTCGGCTCACTGCAAGCTCCGCCTCCCGGGTTTACGCCATTCTCCTGTCTCAGCCTCCCGAGTAGCTGGGACTACAGGCGCCCGCCACCACGCCCGGCTAATTTTTTGTATTTTTGGTAGAGACGGGGTTTCACCATGTTAGCCAGGATGGTCTCCATCTCCTGACCTCGTGATCCGCCAGCCTCGGCCTCCTCACCTGCGTTCTACATAACAGTGTCAGTTAGGGTTCAGGCAGGGAAGCAGAGTCACGATGAATGTTACGGGATAACGGTTTTACTGTAGGAAGTAGATCTTGAACAATTGTGGGAGGAACTGGGGAAGTGAAGGTCTGAAGAGGGGAGTTGGAGGATTAGAGAAAAGTAACGGATTGATGCCTAAGCACCGGTGCAGGAGGACGAGGCAGAGCCTGTAGGGAAATCTGCAGCTGGCATGTACAGTGGCAAAGAGGACCCCTAAAGGGAAGGTCGTGGAAGGGTCTCTGGTAAGCTACTTCCTGTGAGTAGCTGTGGCCTCTGTGGGTCTGCTGTTGACTGGCAAGACCTGCAGTTGGGAGGAACAGCTGAATGAGGAGTGGAAAAGAACTAGGATGACCTAGAACTGGCTGAGCACTTCTGCATCTGTCCATCATCCTCTCTGCTTGTAAAGACCTTGAAGGAGCAATGTTAGCTGGTTCACTTCTGCCACCAAATCTTGCACAAGTTCCTCTTTTGGGTCAGCGCTAACTTGGAACAGGAAAGAGATTCTGGGAAATGTAATTTCCAGCTTAATGGATTGGACAATAAATCCATCCACCACAAGACTCTGTGACAGCCCCAGTGAACTGCTTGCTGTTGTCTGAACATACTTTCATGCCAGTGTATTTGCAGTGTATATGCTGTTTCCTCTGCGTGATGTTCGTGTCTTCCTAGTGAACTTCTGCTCATTCTCTTAAGACATAACTCAAGTATTATCTCCTTGAAATCGTCACTTCTCAAGCAGCTGTTCTGTCCTCTGTGTTTTCATAGTAGTCCTCTACTTAGCCTATAAGCAATTTCTACCACATTTTTTTCACTTTCCCCCAAATAGTTCAAGTTCTTAAGGGAGATTAAGGACAGTTTAGCTAGGGATTTAGATGCATATAACAAGTTTGAGCCTAGAATGGTTTCCGAGAAATAGGTGATATACAAAGCAGTGCTGCCCTTACCAAGCTTTATTTAGTCTGATGACACTAGGTGGTAGCAGGGGTTTGTCTGATGGCCTGTTTTATCTTTTGTTAGTTGTAATAAATTAAAACACTGTGGCTATACCCGCTGTCTCTTGAGTCCACTGTGACCAAGAATAATGTCTGGAATAAATATAATAAAGCCTGCACATCAAAGAGGCTAACACAGAACTGCATATTTACTGCTATAGATGGCTGTGGAAATAAAATCATAATAGTCATCGATTATCTGCATAATGTTAAAAGGTATAGTTTACTCTAACTCTTAAAGGATAGAAAAAGGGCTACTTTATTTGTTTTTTCAGATTATAAGGCACTTGGTATCTTAAAGCGGCAGTTCCCTAACGCATCACTAATTGGGCTGACTGCGACTGCAACAAATCACGTTTTGACGGATGCTCAGAAAATTTTGTGCATTGAAAAGTGTTTTACTTTTACAGCTTCTTTTAATAGGCCAAATCTATATTATGAGGTATGTAATTTTTATGTCCATTCATTACTTTCGTGAAGAATTACACACAGAGGATCTACCTTTTTATTATGTTTGTTTACATGAGCAGCAGTTACATACTTTACAAAAACTTTTAACATTAGGAGGTAATTATAAGTAGATTCTGTAATTAGGGCTTCATTCATGTATCTTTTGCTACATAATCCTTTGTTAGATTAAACGGAAGACATTAAACGGAAGACACTCTTGCTAGGTGATACTTTTTATAAAATATATGAGTAAGTTATATATCTTTGTTAAATTTCTGTATGTTCTTTTTTGTGTAAAGATGGGGAGAAAGGATGGAGTGATACTAAGGACCCTAATAACATCTCTGTTCAAATTAATTACTAATTAATAGAAGTATTAATATGCCATTAAAGATTTGCCAATTCTATTTAGATTTTACTTGATAAACTTGAAAAATAACCTAACAGCTGTCTTTTCTTTCTAAACCCTTTTAAGAATAGATTTAATGTTTTTCTGAGTTTTCATTCAATAGTTATTTATGTTACGGTTTGCTTTTATAAAAGTAGCATCACAAAACAAAAAAGTCTTCATCCTTACAAGTTATTCACTGCTCCTGTGCTTGCTCTTCTCTGGTAAATTAAAAAAATAAAGATCAAGAAGAGTCTGGGAGGAGGAACAGATGAGTCAGATGAGTTGAATCCTATGAGTAAGTGAAAGAGTAATAGAAAACACTATGGTCATGAAAGAACTGCATCCTGAAAGTTGTGAGTAGACAGCCACTTGAATGGTACTCGTTCATTTACTTTTTAATAAGTTAAGTTTTTTTTAGGTTCGGCAGAAGCCCTCAAATACTGAAGATTTTATTGAGGATATTGTAAAGCTCATTAATGGGAGATACAAAGGGCAATCAGGTAATGTAAAAACCAACTTTGGAGACAGAGATAACTTTCAAAAAGTGACTTCATATTATATTGAGAATTATACTGATAACTGAATAACACCAAAAAAAATTAATGTATAGCAGAAGATACTTGAAAATGTGTGATAAAATTAATTCACTTGATCTTAGAAATTGGGTGTGACATTTGCTTATGCCATAGATTATGAGTCATCAAATTGCCTCATCTATTTTTGCTTATTTACACTTGCTTTAGAATAGACCTGATGACTTAATATGAATTATCAACAGCACGTATTTAGTACGTATCCACTGAGTACAAAATAGTGGATTAAGCAACTGATGTTCTAAAGGGATAGAAAATATACTCCCTTATAGTAAAGGACACATTAAAGCAGTAAGTAAATCCAGTAGTACGTACTGAATAGATTAGGACATGAACAAAGATGTTCATGTCCTAATTCCTAACCTGTATGCTACCTCACATGGCGAAAGGAAATTAGAGTTGCACATGGAATTGAGACTGTTCATTAGCTGATCTTAAAATCGGGAGATTATTTTAGATTGTGTGATGTGAGAAGAACTTGACACCATGATTTTGATCCAGTGAAACCCATAGTACACTTCTAAATCTAAACTACAGAAATGTTAAGAATAAATTTGTGTTGTTTAAAGTCACCATATAACCAGTAAACCATATATACATGGTTTTCTGGGTTTAATGACTAAACAAATGTTACCGAAGCAAAGAATTTGTGTAAAAGTAGCATTTTAAACTGTTTTATGGATTTTCAGGAGGCAGTAATGGGTGTCCTGGGTAAAGGAGTTCTAGGGTCAAATAAATTTGAGAAAGGTTGTAGGTATTTATTCTGCCTGGACATTCACAGGGTGTATCAGCAGACTAGAAGCTCTGACCATCCCTGAAAATAGAGACACCCATTTAACTTTGTTGAATGCAATGTTCTCCAAATTAATTTGCATGCAAATTAATCTAAATTAACCCGGAATTAATCCAGAGAACACTGCATTCATAGCACATTTGTTAACATCTTACAGACATCAGTTTGAGAAATACTGTGTAGTGGGAAATAAAGAGAGAAAAGAGATAACAGGAATGAAAACTGATGGCTCAGGCTCATTTCTGCTTTAAAGCAAGCTGGTGCTCAAGTCTGGAATTATACCAAAATGTCAATATATGCACAAGGCCTTGAAATTTTTCATAATTCTTGTTTTCCCTCTGTGCACTGTATTAATCAGTGTCCCGAATGTGTGTGTTGAAAATTATCTTACAGGAGTATACCATATCTGTCTAACAAATGCACATATTTTACTGCAGGAATCATATATTGTTTTTCTCAGAAAGACTCTGAACAAGTTACGGTTAGTTTGCAGAATCTGGGAATTCATGCAGGTGCTTACCATGCCAATTTGGAGTCAGAAGATAAGACCACAGTTCATAGAAAATGGTCAGCCAATGAAATTCAGGTTAGGTATAAATCTTCCATGGAAGCCTAATTTACATTTAAAATATTTAAACTTGATTTAATTAACTGATAAAATGTTAAAATATTTCAGGTAGTAGTGGCAACTGTTGCATTTGGTATGGGAATTGATAAGCCAGATGTGAGGTTTGTTATTCATCATTCAATGAGTAAATCCATGGAAAATTATTACCAAGAGAGTGGACGTGCAGGTATGTAGGACTCAAATCCAGAAGTAAATTTTTAGAAAGCTTTTCCCAAAAACACATTATAAATGTTTAGTAAGTCTGTATATTTTATCTTTATTGGATAGTATTTTTAGAACAATGTATTTTTACCAGTTTGACACTTACTTGCATATGGAGAAATTTTTACTTATGTTCTGTTGTTATCTGAATTGTTTCTTCTTATGTGTGTTAGGATAATTTGATGTTCATCTTTGCCTCCTGAATTTTTAATCAGTGATTTCAAATCTGTAACTTAACTGGATTATAGACACATTTTTTAACTTAGTAGAGCTGATTATTGATGTCTCTTTAGAGTGTTTTTTAATTTGAGGGTACCCATTACAAATTAACTTCCACATCTCTAAAATTTCTAGATGTAGTATAAAACACTGCCTGCTAATTTTACATATATCATTTTTGCATATTTTGAATTTTTAAATGTAATTCTGCAATCTCAAGGTTTCTGCAATCTCAAGGTTTCTCACACCACAGGTCGAGATGACGTGAAAGCAGACTGTATTTTGTACTATGGCTTTGGAGATATATTCAGAATCAGTTCAATGGTGGTGATGGAAAATGTGGGACAGCAGAAGCTTTATGAGATGGTATCATACTGTCAAAACATAAGCAAGTAAGCCACATACCTTTTTATAACTTTTATCAATTAAATATGAAAGTATATGACATCATTTTTAAGTTCTTACTAAATACATTGGTGTAACACCAAAGTACAGATCTATAAAAGCAGATGTTGGAGGGTAGGTAGGGCATCAAGAAAAGATGCCCTATCTTTGAGATAATCCTCCAAAACTACTTTTTTAATTGAAGGTTTTGGAGACCCACTGATAGCAGTTGAAGCCTTTTTTTCCTCTGGCACTGGTGTACAGTTACATGCTTTAATAATCTTGAAAAGGTCTATGGTTAAGATAGGCATTTTGAGAGTCAAGCTCAGTAACATGTGCCATCCTGCTAGCTCATGTGTCAATGAAGTACCAAGTTTCTCCTTAAGAAGTAAGTTTAAATCTACTTAGGGTGGCTTTAGTTAGACTATATAGTTTCCTGAAAGCTTTTTGTCATAGTTATCTTTGTGCTCTTATTGCCTATCACATAAAAAGTGCTCAGAAATGTCGAGGTGGTAAATAGCAGACAGACAGTGATAGAAATGTTCTTTCTTTCCAACAGCTGCTACAATAATCTAGTTGAAAGAAATGAGAAAATGAAAATGTCTTTAAAAGCCCAGTAGATTCTCATGAAGCATATTTTAAGGCTTCGACTCAAATATTGCTACTTAAAAATATAAGAAACTATTTTACTGTCAAGAATATTCTCCTAATAGTTGGAAAACATTGAATTTAAAAATGGAACTCAGACAATTTTTTAAAGTGTTTATCAAGAATATGTAGGGAAAAAAATCCTATGTCGGGGGCACAATGTGCCCCAAAGATGTTCATGTCCTAATTCCTAACCTCTATGTTACCTCACATGGCAAGAGGAAATTAGAGTTGCACATGGAGTTAAGACTGTTCATTAGCTAACCTTAAAATCGGGAGATTATTTTAGATTGTATGATGTGAGAAGAACCTGACACCCTGATTTTGATCCAGTGAAACCCACAGTACACTTCTAAACTACAGAAATGTTAAGAATAAATCTGTGTTGTTTAAAGCCACTAAGTTTATGGTAATATTATGGCAGTTATAGGAAGCGAATACAGTATATAATGGTGTAATCTGAAAGAGATTCTTAAAACTTTATTATATCCTCTAATAATCTGTATCTTTAAATGTGTTTGCAGATGTCGTCGTGTGTTGATGGCTCAACATTTTGATGAAGTATGGAACTCAGAAGCATGTAACAAAATGTGTGATAACTGCCGTAAAGACAGTGGTGAGTTTGTTGTTTTGTAAACCTTTATAGGCTAACACAGTCATATATTGCCTAGTGACGGAGATGCGTTCTGAGAAATGCATCACTAGGTGATTTTGTCATTGTGCAAACATCAAAGTGTACTTACATAAACCTAGATGGTATAGTCTCCTAGGTTATATGGTATAGCCTATTGATCCTAGGCTACCAATCTGTACAGCGTGTTACTGTACTGCATACTGCAGACAACTGTAACACATTGCTAAGTATTTGTGTATCTAAACATAGAGTAAGTACAGTAAAAATATGGTATTATAATCTCTTGGGACCACTGGCATGTACGTGGTCCATCACTGACCAAAATATTATGTGGCACAAAACTGTATATACAGCTGGGACATGAGAGAAGTATTAGACTTCCAAATGGATTTAAAAGATTAAAGTGTGACTCAGATTTTCCAGAATTAAAAGTATCAACATGAAGTTTTGAAACAAAGGTGAATAAAAGGGAAAGTCCTATGTGTATGCACACATTTTATATTGCTATACCGAGGATGTGAAATTTTTAAGAAACTAAGGAAAATATTTGAATTCTTCTGAATAGAAATGCTATTCTGTAAGAAAACGCTAACCATGTGATAATCTCTAATACTTTATAGTCACTAATTGAGAAGAAAATTTAGTGCAAAATTCTCTATTATAGAGAATCATTTTTGATCCAGTTAATGGCTAATTAGTCATAGGAGATTTACTTAAAATTCTTATAAATGTAGATCAGCAGGACTTGTTTTCTGAGCATTGATCACAACCCTGCTGATCAAAACAGGATCTGGTCAAACAAGATGTAGCAAAGAAACTGGCCCAAACCAGTTAGAACTAGAAAATATATTTGCATACTGTAAGACACTCCCACTAGCACCATGACAGTTTAGAAATGCCATGACAATGCCCGAAAGTTACATGGTTCTAGGAACTCCCTACCCTTTTCTAGAAGATTCACGAATAATATTCCCCTTATTTAGCATATAACTAAGGAGTAGCTGTAAATATCGCTAGTGAGCAATCTACAGTGCCACTCTGCCTTTGGGGTAGCCCTACTTTGTCTGTGGAGCCGCCATTTTCTATACTCTATTGCTAATAAACTTACTGTGCTTTCACTTTACTCTGTCGGCTTGCTCTCAGATTCTTTCTTGCATGAAACTGGGAACCCTCCTGGGCTGAGTCCCAATTGTGGGATTTGCCTGCATCATTTTGGCACTGTATTTTAACTTTTTGTCATCTGTGTGTTGTATTTGAAGATCTGGACCAGCCAGTACCTCATGGTAAGACCTTACTGAGTTCTGATGCCTTGTTAGGTGGAAGCCACTACATTTTTAACTTTGCAGAGAAACTTACGAGTTTATTAAACCATCTTATAAAATAACAAGAGTGTTATATATAAATCAGAGTACTGGTCTGTTAATAATCGGGGTATCAGTTGAGGACATTCTTGTTGCTAAATCAGAGCGCACAGGAGCCTATAACTAGACAGGGTCTCCTATACAGCACACCTCTTAGTAACTTAATAATCACATCTGGCAGACACATTGATTTCTAGAGTATATGGCAGGGCTTCTGATAACCTTTTTTTTTTTTTTTAATATCACTGTAAACCCCACAATGTAGAGACCATAACTTGGTCTAGTGACAGAGACTTGAGGAATAGCCTAGTCTTCATTCAGAATACATTTAAAAATCAGTGTTTAGGGTGGCTCACATTGATAACCAGCTTTAAACCAGTTTAACCACTTAAGATAGCCTATCCTTGCCCTCATTTCTAAATCCCAGGTACCTACTACCATATTTGTTTTATTACAGCATTTGAAAGAAAGAATATAACAGAGTACTGCAGAGATCTAATCAAGATCCTGAAGCAGGCAGAGGAACTGAATGAAAAACTCACTCCATTGAAACTGATTGATTCTTGGATGGGAAAGGGTGCAGCAAAACTGAGAGTAGCAGGTGTTGTGGCTCCCACACTTCCTCGTGAAGACCTGGAGAAGATTATTGCACACTTTCTAATACAGCAGTATCTTAAGTATGTACAAACCCATTCATTATCCTTTCAGGTTGTCTTCATGGTTTTTCTTTTTAATTGCAACAGAATACACGGTTTTGCAGTTATTTTGTGTGAACTTTTAAATGCTATAGAAATTTACCTAAAACACTCAAACTTTAATCACTATAAATCAAAAAATTTAACAAAAATATTTTCTTTAAAGGCTTTATTTGCATTCTTGTTTTATTATTTCAAGCCAATGTGTTAAAAATTATTGCAGTTCTTTTATAAATTTGTTTTCTGTGATTCCTTCAAAAACTTTCTTATTGTTGGCCTTTATTTTATGCAGAGAAGACTACAGTTTTACAGCTTATGCTACCATTTCATATTTGAAAATAGGACCTAAAGCTAATCTTCTGAACAATGACGCACATGCTATTACTATGCAAGTGACAAAGTCCACGCAGAACTCTTTCAGGGTAACTGGCTATTAATTTTCAGTTTTATATATTTAAAGTATATTATATTTATTTTAAAAGTATATTAAAGCCTATGGGATGCTTTTCTGTCATATTCCCTAGGTCCAGTTTTCTGATTAGATTTCTGGTTTTCTGATTAGATTTCTGGGTATGGAAGAGAGAAAACATAGTTTTCTGTAAAGATATAAGTGAAAGAATTTAGACTGGCCTTTTAACATAAACTAGGGGTTTCCAATCTCTTGGAATGGGAGGACTCCATTTGAATATCTAATTTTGTTATGCTACCTGCTTTTATTTGGTTGTGATTACTAATAGTTTAGAAGTCTGTTTCTGCTCTTCCAGCGGTTAAAAACCACTGTTATAAACCAAATACTATCAAGTCTGCAAAAGCATGTCAGGTGCCATTGTGTCTCAGGACATTTGAGGTCTTTAGAACTTCTCTCACAATGTAGCCCCTTTTATGCAAAATAGAGCTCATATTTGAATAGACATTTGCAGATTAAAAAAAAACTAGATCCCTGTATACTTAAAAAGCCAACTGATACAGAAAGAATATTTTGAAATCTTTAATCTCATGAGAAAACTGAATGGCTGAATTTTTACCAAAGTGCTTGCTTTGTTATTGTTTTCGTAGGCTGAATCATCTCAAACTTGTCATTCTGAACAAGGTGATAAAAAGATGGAGGAAAAAAATTCAGGCAACTTCCAGAAGAAGGCTGCAAACATGCTTCAGCAATCGGGTTCTAAGAATACAGGAGCTAAGAAAAGAAAAATTGATGATGCCTGAAATGAATGTTACTAAATTTTCTAATTAAAGATGGTTTATGCATGTATATGCCATTATTTTTGTAGTTAGACAAAAGTTTAATTTTTAAAGCAATTTCACTGATATTTTATATGTATGGATCTATATTTTCAGAGCTTATCTCTGAAGATCTAAACTTTTGAGAACGTTTGAAAATTAGAGATCATGAATTATATAATTTTCCAGTATAATACAAGGGAAAAATTTTTATGTAAAACACTTTATATGTAAAATATTTGAGAATAAGTTCATATAATTGTCTTAAGTTTTTTATGCCTTTATATACTTAGCTATATTTTTTCTTTTGACATAACTATCTTTTTGAAAGCAGTATTATACTGACAGGCTCACTGAGTGATACTTTAAGTTAAATATGTAGATCAGGGATGTCCAATCTTTTGGCTTCCCTGAGCCATACTGAAGAAGAATTGTCTTGGGCCGCACATAAAATACGCTAACACTGACGATAGCTGATGAGCTTAAAAAAAAAAATTGCAAGAAAATCTCATGTTTTAAGAAAGTTTACAAATTTGTGTTGGGCTGCATTCAAAGCTGTCCTGGGCTGCATTAGGCCTGTGGGCTAGAGTTGGACAAGATGATTTCAGGTTATAAAACCAGAAGTACAATTCAAACAAAAAAGGAGTAAGTCATCAATATAAATATTAGCAGACGAGATACTGCTACATCTCTATTTAAAGTAAAATAAAACCAATTTTAAAGTTCCTGAAACCACAGTCATATTTTGACATTTCACAAAGAATGGTTCTAGTCTACTGGAGTACATTTGGCTAAGTAGATAACTTAGCTAAATTTGCTTCAAAGCTAAATCACAAGTAAACATATTTATGTTTAGAACACAGAAATAAATAACTTAAGATTTTTATCTAAGCAGTCAGTGCTGTATTGGAAAGATTATAAATAAACTATTTGAACTGATTTCAAACTTGGAATTTATGTTTTTATACTTTTCCACTAATACCATTATCACTTCAGTAATTTTCAGTGTGGTCATCATTAACTCAATGCAGTCATTCATTTTATTGACTTGTGATTCTTCTGGTGTCATCTGGAACTTTATATGATTCTTAAAGAAATTCCATTTTCAGTCAAAATAATCTTCTATATCAATATTTGGATCTAGCAGATCTTCTCCATATGATGAAAGATCCATTTGGTTTAAGATTAGGTTTTCAAATGTTTCTTCTAAATCAGTTTCACCAATTAAGACAGCTCCCATCATTCGTCCATTTTGCATGACGACTTTGACGTATTCTTGTCCTTTGGTACATCTCAGCATTAATTCATGATCTGAACCTAAGCCCTGTGCATTGTATTTTCCCAGCAGTACAACCTATGTATAGAGATAAAAAGGTTATTGTCATGAGTATCAAAAAGAAAATGTAATGGGTAGTTATTTTGTGTCATGTTGGAATAGCCAGCAGAAAAATGATGCCACAAAATTCTATAACTAAAAATGTTATTGGGGAGAGTCCCAAAGAAAATGTTTGAATAGCATACATTAATTCTACAGATGATACCGCCACACAATCTACACTGACACTAAAAAATTCTAGTGAATGAATGTAGTGAAATATTAATATTTGGTTATTTATTAGTAATTAATGTTAATATTAGTAATTAATGTTAATTAGTATTTTAACACTAAAAATATCTAGTGAATATAGGTAGGTGATTCTACCAATCTATATGAACATTAAAACTATATAGTGAATATATAAATATGTAGGATGTGGATACATTAAACGATGTGGGGTCGTGGTTTAAAGATTTGGCAAGGAACTGAATTAGAGCTTTCATGGACAAGTGACTTAATTTCCCTGGGCCTTTTGAGTATGTTTCTCCTTCTCTGTAAATTAGGGGGGAAAAAAAACCCAAAACAACCTTTGTCAGAGTGATGTAAAGAGGACTGAGTAAGATAACACATACAGGAAGGCACTTGGTTTATTTTTGAGTACAATAGCTGTTAGTTCCCTTCACAAAGGATGAATCACAAGTAAAAGTTAAAAATGCACCAACGGGGAACAGATCTGGAGAGAAATTTTTTCCCCTCTTAACTAAAATAGAATAGTGGTAAGGTGGATAATAATTATCAGATGATTAGGGATTAAGACTAGCAATAATGCCAGGTATTGGTTTGTAAGAAATGAAAAATGTCATTTTTTTTGTAAGATGATTAAAACTATGTACATTTTTATTCAAGCAAGAAAATCAGATGATCTATCATAGTCATAAGACTAACAAGCAGAGAAGGCGTTAATATGCTTAACTATCTTACCTTATAGTTAAAAAATTTTGTCACATGAGCAAACAGTTCAAAGCTGAAATCCATGTCAATGGAGTCCCCTGAACTCGCTGCAGCCATGCACTTTGCTGCATACCATCCCATCTGTCTAGCCTGGGTCCACAGCCTCATCTGAAATAATGAAAAAATGTTACACAATGTCATTTTTCATGATCATTATTTGAAAAATGTTATCTTAACCTCGTAAATTCACTTAAAGGAGTTCAATGTTGGACAGTCTTTCTGTCATCTTTGCCACAGAAGCAGTCACCAATGGACAACCAATCAAACTGATTTTTGGTATTTGTTAATTCTATCTAAATTACTGCCTCTAAAATTAAAAGATAGTACCAATCATGCCTGTTTTAGTAACATTTCTATTAAATATAATGAAACTATATTAAGCTATACCAGGTGAGAAAAATGTTTTAATTAACCAGTCCCTTCTTCAAAAATTTGTCATCACCATTAATAGAGATGTCAAATTATCACTGAAGAATTTGTTCTGTTTTCCAGCAACCTTCACTTTTATGCGCTAGTTAAGGTTTGCCGTGCTATTGACCTCAGTGGTCAGACAGACTGTTGGTGCCTCACCCCAGGATAACATAAATATTTCAGCAACTGATTCTGGGAAGTCATTTAAATTGTTTTGTATGACAGTATTAATTTATCCTCTATTGTACTTTTATTTTATTTCTACAAAGTTTTGAGACTCCCTGGTATAAAAGAACACTGACCTTGGAAGTCACGGTGGATTTTAATATCACCAGATCTACACATATATTTAACTTTTCTTGAGCCTCCGTTCATTTACCTGAAACATAAACATAACACTACCTACTCTGTAACAACTGAGAGAATTAAATAGATTGGCCTATAATAAGCACTTGGTTTCCTTCTACCTCCCTGTATGTGCATATGTACTTAATGCTATCTTTTGTTTGCAGAAATAATATCATAATCATAGACATGAGCTTTAAGTCTTTCTAGCAGACGTGATACAGATTTTTTTTTTCAATCTCCTCTGTAAACAAGGTATAGATTTGATAAAGTGAAAGGCAGTTTATGGCTGGGGGTCAGAAAAAACTGAGCACAGCTGGAACTAGAGAACAGCTAATAGAAGTGGCCTGAAAATTTGCATCTTGAACTGCATAAACTAATTAGTATCCTTATGGGGTCTATAAGGTGCACTCAAAACAAGGGACATCTGTTTGGTTTTGGATTTTTTTTCCCTCTTTCAGATTATAACACATTAAGATATAATTTACCCCGGAGAATTAAAAATGTTAAAAAAAAAAAAAAAACCCACAAACTCCAACTCTAAGAATTTGTGATAGTCTTGCCACAGAAATGACATAGAATGAGGCAGGTTAGAAACAAAAAGACTGCAACTACTCTATGACTGATGTCTCTACTGTCTGCAAGAACACAAAATGATGGTGCTGCCTCTTGAAATACTTTTAGCTCTTCTACTACTTCACACTGCATAGTTAATCTGAATGAATCAAGTCCCTAATTGTGGAGCTGGTCTTTAACAAAGATAAATGTTGCAGGGTTCCTTTATCTCAAACATCTACCTAGGTCTCTATCCCTCTGCACACCTCTGGTCACTGTCTTTATCTTCTTCTAGTATTTTTGTTCCACCGTTAGAAGGTAGGTAAAGCTGTGAGGGTTCGAAAAAGTCTAGATCTAGTTGGGACTTGTTAAGGCTCAGGAAAGGTGTTTACGACAGGAACTTCTTTTTTTTTTTTTTTTTTGAGACGGAGTTTTGCTCTTGTTACCCAGGCTCGGATGCAGTGGCGTGATCTCAGCTCACTGCAACTTCCACCTCCCAGCTTCAAGTGATTCTCCTGCTTCAGCCTCCTGAGTAGCTGGGATTACAGGCGCATGCCACCGTGCCCAGCTAATTTTTTTGTATTTTTAGTAGAGACAGGATTTTATCATGTTGTTCAGGCTGGTCTCAAACTCCTGACCTCAGATGATCCACTTGCCTCGACCTTCCAAAGTGTTGGGATTATAGGCGTGAGCCACCGCTCCCGGCCAGGAACATTTTGTAGTAATAATTACCACAGGGACAGAATAGGATCATCCAGGAATAGAATGCTTTATCTATATAATTTGCAATCTGAGTCGTTTTTTTAATCTAAAGTTGTGCTGTCCAACATGGTAGCCACTAGCCACATATAGCTATTTAAAGTTAATGAAAAGTAAGTAAAAATAAAAATTCAGGTCCTCAGTCACATTAACCACATTTCAAGTGCTCATGTCACATACTGCTGGCTACTTGACTGGATGGTGCAGAATTAAACATTTCCATCATCACAAAAAGTTCTCCTGGATAGTGCTGACAAGCATGTAAGAATGAAAAACAAAGTAATAGCCCATAATTTCCTTTAAAGTAAAAGATAGCCCAGTCTACCATTATAATAACTTACCAAACAGGGAAATATTCTAGTTTTTTTTTTTTTTTTTTTAAGTATATATAACAACTCTGTGCTAGCTTTCCACTTAAGCAGCAAAGTTGGAAAACTAGAAGTTGGATTTGTTGGTAACAACCACTTTATTTTCAGACAGAATCTCTGATAAAAACATGATCACATATGCTAGCTTACCTGCTGCCAGACTGGGCTCAGCTGCCAGGATGTAGTACAGATGTCACCGGCAGCATAGACATCGGGAAGGGATGTGTGCATATGATCATCCACTTTCAGGCCACCATCTTCTCCTAGATCAAACTAAACAATGTTCCCCATAAGCGTAAGTGGTAAAAAAAAATAAATAAAACAGGATTTTTTCCATTCTAAAGTAAAAACAAATTAAATTGTTACACTTCGGCATGCTCATCTTTAATGAGAAAATGAAAAATAGCCACAAAGTTCAGACACGTCAGCCGAATTTCCATGGATCAAATTCCAACTAAGATTGATCCATAAAATTCTTAGAATTTCAACATGAAAAGTATCCAATAACCATCTATCTGGCTACCCTACCCATAACTATAAGAATATTCTTTTTTTTTTTTTTTGTAAGTTTCAAGTGTTGAAAAGCAAAAAATACAAGATGGTTTCTCTAAAAGAATCACTTCTGAGAAGTCACAGGAGGCGTCGGTCTCTTACCAACATTTAGATAAACAAATTGTACATTATAAACCATTACTGATGACGCTTATGCCAGGATGTAACTATGTAAGGATTTTAAGCAGTAAGAAATACTGTAAATCAAGACAATGTTTTAACCAAACTGTTTTCAACCACATCAAGTTACAGTTGTATACTAAAATAATTATTATTCATGTTTGAGAACTAAAGATCTTCACAAAAATATTTCAGATATATTCACAGCTGGACAAAAAAGTTTCACCTTACACTGTTACCATGGAGAAAAGGTTCTACATTTGGTGTAACTCCTGTAGCACTGACAATGAAATCACAGCCATATATCTTTTCATTGGTCAATTCCACATAGACAGGCCACATCTCTTTAAGAAAAAAAAGAAAAACAGACTTTATCTGCAAATGGAACCACCACCACAGCAGTGCATGTGACTACAATGACTAGAAACAAAGAAAGAAAGAAAAAGGAAGGCAAGAGATGACTTTGTAACACGCTCCTTAGTAATTATTATGAGGCATATTTGCTAAAGCAATTTTAATGCAATTAACATCATTTCATTTGGGTATAATTTTAAAACCATGGCATTTCAAATGTTTTTCCTTCAAATTTGGACACATACATTTTGACAAAGTAAATTTAAATTACTTCTCTAAAAATCTTTCGTAATACTTTACACTCCACTTCGTGTTTAGTTCAACTAGGTGTTTTCCCTCACTATTCATATTCAAATTCCCCTTTCCTATGGAAAAATTCAAAGAATTCAGAACAGCAGAATATTTCATATGCTAGTTCACTGAGTGTATTTCTTCAAATCGTGGCAATTCTCAGAGGAATTGTGGAATTGGAGTTAGGAAAGCTGCATCTTAGTCCCCAAAATATACATTTTCAATCCAATTTGGGTGAAATCATGTCACCTTTAAGAGCTGCAGGTTTTTGTTTTATTTTGATTTACAATATATTCTGATTGTTGATCAAAACACTATGAGCTCTATGTAAGATGTAATACCCTACACAGTTTAATTTACTAGAAAACGGATAGTGAAATGAAGTGAATGTTATTACATTATGGTCTTTACTTTTCATGTTTAAATTTTATATGGAAACAAGAAGTTATGTTTAATACAACACAGCAGGATTAAATTGTTTTCCTTTTAATTAAGTGGTTATATATATTTCTTCTTATTTCATTACTTGCCTGTGTCAGTTGTAACTGACTTAGGGTCTCTTGGAAAAGTGAAGGACTTTTTCTTCAAAATTCTAAACTCATCCTGAAGGTAGATTTTCTTTACTTCACACATAGTTTCAAGGTGAATCTTATGAGAAAACTAAAATTAAGAAAACACTGGTTAGCATAATACTTCCAGAAAGAATGACCTGGGTGACTAATGATGAAGAAAAAACTTATACTTGTAGAAACATATAGAAAACATAATTCTTATAATACAAATGAAAACACATTGAGTGCCCTAAAATAAGTCTCTTTATGCACATGAAGGGAGTGAATGAAAATTCATTCAGTAACTTAAGAGATTTGGTATCTGCATTAGCAGACAGCATCGAGGGAATGTTTTTTAGTCTAGGCCTCATTGATGATTACAAGTATATTTTTTTAAAAATTACAGTAGTTGCTGGGCACAGTGGCTCATGCCTGTAATCCCAGCACTCTGGGAGGCCAAGGTGGGTGGATCACCTGAGGTCAGGAGTTTGAGACCAGCCTGACCAATATGGTGAAACCCTGTCTCTACTAAAATTAAAAAATTAGCCAGGCCTAGTGGCGTGTGCCTGTAGTCCCAGCTACTTGGGAGGCTGAGGCAGGAGAATCGCTTGAATCCAGGAGGCAGAGGTTGCAGTGAGCCGAGATCATACCACAGCACTCCAGCCTGGCCCACAGAGCAAGACTCTGTCTCAAAAAAAAAAAAAAAACAAAAAAAAAAACAGTTATGGACTATAAAAATTTATTCAGGTCAGATCTGTCTTGACTTATTGTTATATGCCCGAACATTAATAAAGTCCCAAGTAGGTAGTAAGTACTAAATAAATGCTTACTGAATTAAACTGTTGAAGTTCTCAGGTTAAAAATATAATTAATATTGGGATCCGAAGGTGCAGAAAGAAGGGACTTTGTATAATTTCCATTACAAAAATTAGACACACCATGCAGCCAGCCCCCCTCCCACCTACTGAAAACCAAAAACCAATGCTCTAAAGAAATCACACACAGTAACGAAGGACTGCATACATGCTTCTTACAACATTTAGTTTCCACAGCCTTTTAACAACTATTACAAAATCAAAATATCTAACAAAACGAGGAAAAGCAAATCATCTCCTCATCCAATTAGGATATTAAGTGTATATTTCTAATCAATCTAATAACTTTTATAAGTTTACTGCATGCATCTGAAATGACCTTTGAGAAAAGATTAATTTAAAATAGGGCAGGTGTATTCACTGCAGTCTGGGTATAGAGAGCTCTATCCCTGATCTGAGGATATAGGAAAACACAAACTCAGTTTCTCCTACTATACTCTCACAACACAGAATACTTCTGCGACCAAATGTGTGGGGTGTTTTCTACACACTAAGCAAACAATTATTCTGCACAGGACACCATCTGGCTGTCCTCTAATTCAATTCAGTTCTGATGTTATTATCTACCTGGAGATAGCATCAGGTCCCACATGTTGAGGGATCAATCTCACAAGACTGTCTTCTACTTCCAATACCAATTGCAAGTCCTGGGTGTTTTACCAGTTCGTCTGACTAACCAACTACAAATCAAGGGGCTCCCATGAGCCCCTTTCTTAAGTTTAATTAATTTATTAGAACATCTCACAGAATTTGGGGAAACACTTTACTTACATTTACTGGTTTATTATCAAGGATGTCACGAGGAAACAGATGAAGAAATACATAGGGCGAAGCACATAAGAAGGGGCATGGAGCTTCTATGCCCTCTCCAGATAGACCACCCTCTAGCAACTTCCACATGTTCGGCTATCCAGAAGCTCTCCAAACCCAGTCCTTTTGAGTTTTCATGGAAACTGTGTTATGTAGGTGACTGATTAAATCATTGGCTGCTAGTGATTGGCTTAACCTTCAACCCCTTTCCTTTCCTGGGGGTTGAAAAGTCTAAATTCTCTAATCATGCCTTGGTCTTTCCTGTGACCAGTCCCCATTCTGAAGCTACCTAGGGGTTAACCAGTCAACTCGTTAGCATACAAAAGGACACAACACTTCGGAGATGCCAAAAAGTTTAGGAGTTGTGTGCCAGAAAACTGCAGGCACAATATTTTACTGCACTTCACTATTGTTTTACAGATAGTGTGTTTTTTACAAATTGAAGGTTTGTGACAACCCCACATCAAGCAAGTCTTATTGGTGCCATTTTTCCAATAGCATGTGCTCATTTTGTGTCTCTGTCACATTTTGGTAATTCTTGCAGTATTTCAGTTGTCATCATTATTGGATCTTCTATGGTGATCTGTGATTAGTAATCTTTGATGTACTATTGTAACTGTCTTGGGGTGTCATGAACCACACCCATCTAACACAGTGACCTTAATCGATAAATGTTCTGTGTTCTGACTGCTCCATCAACCAACTGTTGTCCTATGTCTCTCACTCTCCTTGGGCCTCCTTATTCCCCGAGACACAATAATATTGAAATCAGGGCAATCAGTTACTCTGTAGTGGCCTCTAAGCGTTCAAGTGAAAGGAAGGATCACACATCTCTCACTTTAAATCAAAAGCTAGCAATGATTATTAGGTTTATTGAGGAAGGCACGTGGAAAGCCAGGCCTCTTGCACTGAACAGTTGGCCAAATTGTGAATGCAAAGGAAACATTCTTGAAGTAAATCTAAAGTGGTAACCCAGTGAACACATGAATGAGGAGAAAGTGAAACAGTCTTCTTGCTGATACGGAGAAAGTTTTAGTGGTGTGCAGAGATTAAACTAGCCACAACATTCCCTTAGCTCAAAGCCTAACTCAGAGTAAGCCCCTAACTGTTTTCAATTCTGTAAAGACTGAGACTTGAGGAAGCTGCCGAAGAAAAGGTTGAAGCTAGGAGAGGTTGGTTCATGAGGTTTAAGGAAAGAAGCATCTCTATAACAAAAAAATACAATTGATAACTGATTTATGTGGCTATACTTAACAACAGATTTTCAGTGTACATGAAACAGCCTTCTAGTGGAAAAAGATGCCATCCAGGACCTTCACAGCTATGGAGAAGTCAATGCCTGGCTTCAAAGGACAGGCAGACTCTCCTGTTAGGGGATAACGTAACTGGTGACTTGAAGTTGAAGCCAATGCCTATTTACCATTGTGAAAGTTCTAGGGCCCTTAAGAACTATACTACATCTACCCTGCCTGTCCTCTATAAATGGAACAACAAAGCCTGGATGACAGCATGATATGGTTTGGGTCTGGTTCTCCGCCCAAATCTCCTATCAAATTGTAATCCCTAATGTTGGAGGTACAGTTTGGTGGGAGGTGACTGGATCATGGGGACAGTTTCTAATAGTTTAGCACCATCCTTAATGGTTTTCATGATAGAGTTCTCATGAGATCTGGTTGTTTAAAGGTGTGCAGCACCAGCCCCTTTCTCTCTCTTCCTCCTGCTCTGGCCATGTAAGATGTGCCTAATTCCCCTTTCCCCATGATTGAAAGTTTCCTGAGGCCTCCCCAGTCATGCTTCCTGTACAGCCCGTGGGACCATGAGCCAATTAAACCTCTTTTCTTTATAAATATTACCACTCTCAGGTATTTCTTTATAGTACTGTGAGAATGAAGTAATACACAGCACATCTGTTTACATGGTTAATTGAATATTTGAAGCCCACTGTTGAGACCCTACTGCTCAGAAAAAAAAAGATTCCTTTCAAAATATTACACTCATTGACAAGGCACTTGGTCACCCAAGAACTCAGACAGAGATGCACAAAGAGATGAATGTTGTTTTCATGCCTGCTAATACAATATCCAGTCTGCGGCCCACAGATCCAGGAGTAATTCTTACTTTCAAGTCTTATTAAAGAAATGCATTTCATAAGGCTATAGCTGCCACAGATGGTGATACATCTGATGGACCTGGGAAAAGTAAATTGAAAACCTTCTGGAAAGAATTCACCATTCTAGATATTATTAACAACATTCATGATTCAAGGGAGGAAGTCAAAATATCAACATTAACAAGAGCTTGAAAAAGTTTATTCCAGTCTTCATGGATGACTTTGAGGGGTTCAAGATTTCAATGGAGAAAGGCAGATGTGGTAGAAATAACAAAAGAACTATAATTAGAAGTGAATCCTGAAAATGAGACTACATTGCTGCAATCTCACGGTAAAATTTGAAAAGATAAGGAGTTGTGTCTCATGGACAAGCAAAGAACGTAGTTATCTGAGATGGAGTTTACTTCTGGTAAAGATGCTATGAGTATTTGTTGAAATGATAAAGGATTTAAAGTATTACATACACTTAGTTGGCAAAGCAGTAGCAGAGTTTGAGAGAATTGACTTTTGAAAGAACTTCTACTCTGGGCAAAATGCTATAAAACAGCTTCACATGCTACAGAGAAATGTTTCATGAGAGGAAGAGTCAATTGATGGGGCAAACTTCCTTGTTATTTTAAGAAATTGCCACAGCCACCCAAACCTTCAGCAAGCACCACCCTGATCAGTCATCAGCCACCAATACTGAGGCAAAACTTTCCACCAAGAAAAAGATTATGATTTGCTGAGCTCAGATGACTGCTAGCATATTAATAAAGCATCTTTAAATTAAGGTATGTGCATTATTTTTTAGACATAATGCTAATGCACATTTAATAGACTGTAGTACGTTATAAATCTAACTTTTGTATGGACTGGGAAACTGAAAAATTCATGTGGCTCACTTTATTGTGATATTTTATTTCCTGTGATGGTCTGGGACTGAACCTGCAATACTCCAAGGAATGACTGTATATATATTACAGTATCACACCTCAAGAGTTAAAACGTAGGCTGAGAGCCAGTCTTAGATGCTTTGACATTCACTTTTCTTTGGTGGCCAAATGGACCAACTGGATTGGAAGTCTCTTCCTAACACTATTGATTTTGAGTAAAGTGACTTAGCAGTTCATTGACTATATATCTATAACCAGTCTTTAATAAATGGTTCAAGAATTTAAAATTACATTTTGACATGTCCAGTCAGTATATGAAAAGATACCTCTTTTGTTCCTTTAAGATTCAAGCCTTCATGCCAATCTGGTCCCAACGCACTGCCTACATTATCTGCTTTCGATTTGCTTCTAGCTTCCTTTTTCCTTCCTAAAGAGATGAAATTAAATAATATAAAAATTACCAGGTAGAGAAATATGTTAAGTGTTCTGAAGTTTTTCATTTAGGCAATGTAATGATTCCTATATATACATACATTACAGCATGACTAAACTATGTTATCTCTATTAATCATTTTAGTCATTATTTTAATATTTTTCTGATGGAGAGTTACAAAATGGATACTCTTTCAATTGTGTAAGTTGTATATAAACACACTCAACTTACATTTTGGATGTTACACTGGCTAATCTGAAGGGTAAGAAAATTAGCCTTCAAATTTTTGTAATTTTGTCAATTTTTAGCACCTCCAAAATGTACAAAACTCATTTAATTTTATAATCTAAAAATTTTTTAAGGCCATCAAACTTAAAAAATATGTTTATATTATCATTGCATTTTTTACAAAACTTCTTTAGGTGTTGCCCAAATGTAGCATCTCTTTGCAAAGATGCAGATGGACTGAGTTATTCAATTCATTTTAAATTTCTTAATTGTACATATAAAATACATACATATATAAAATATATATAATAGAAAATCTGAAAACTTCATGTAAAGATACATAAATACCCACATTACTATTTCCAAAATTTGTTTTATTAAATTTTCTTGTAGCCCTTTTCTATATGGTTAAAACAAAGTTTTGTATGAGAATTAACGAGCTAGGTGCTACGCTTACCTTCAGTTGTATATCTGGTTCTTTTCTGTGCAATTTTAGCCGCTGGTTTTTCAGCAAGGAGCTTTGAAGTCAAGAATTCAGCTGCTCCTGCATCGAAGAAAGTATTCCCTATAGCTTTATCTTTAATGGCCCAAATCACTTCACAGCCTTCAATTTCATACCTAAAAACAATATTGAAGTTACTAAGAGTAATTTCAAAAGTCTAAATAAGAAATCTTTGCATTTGCAAATAATGATCTCCTGAAGCAAAAGCAGGGAACACATTTTTAAGGTAAACTGGGAAAAACTGATTATAAAGAGGAATATTAACGTTCTTTAAAGATACTAAGAAAAATAGAATAGTAAAAGAAACTAAAGCTGTTTACAGAAAGAACCTTTAAGTGACAAATACATGTACTGAATATGAATATGTATTAAGTGACAAATACATGTAATTTCATTACAATGTACATCACTAGAAAATGTTCAATTTCTACAACACACTTATTATATGAATGGCCCCCAGGGGTAAGCAGTGCTTTTTAAAAACGCTGGTTATAGTGTAATCAGTAATGCATGGATGGTACATAGCTATAATATTGAGAATCAGTCACTTATTTGCTAACGACTTTTTGTATCTTCAAAGCACATTGTGGAAGGAGATAGAAAATGGAGAGAATCAGAGTTATAAGCTAAAAATCTTAAGGATCAAGATCAAGGATCCTAGAGGAAGGAAAGAATGGACATGGTATATATAAGCCACCTTCTATTACTATTTACCACTAATGTAAGGTAATGGGCATGTGATATTTTATTCTAAGTTTAGATACTGAGAAGTGGTTTTCCTAACAATATTCGTTTCACAAAGTCCCTGAAGTCCATTATAATTAAGGAGATCATATAATTTATCATCTAACTTGGGATACTATCTGCTACTAACAATCATTTTTGGTACAACTGGTGGAAATGGAGACAATCCCAGTCAAATAAGACATATTGGCCATCCTAACATAATAGGATTTTATCTAAACTTGCAATACTAATAAAATACTGTAATTAAAAAGTTAAGGTATTAATTTTTCACATTTCTTTATTGTACAAAGTATTGCCATCTTTATTTCGCAGACTGATATAACATAGTTAGGTTATACAACTTTTCAAAACTAACCAATAAACAGATTACAGACAAAAGGTTTAGTACATCTGAATCCAGGTCACTTGATATTCACACTTTTCAACATATGGTGATAAGGAGCTCCTTGCTTCATCTAATAAGTCTTTACTTTTCCAGCTCTCTTATGTCAGTAAACATTTAATCACCAAATTTCAGATTAGTGGGTGAACATTCAATTTTATGTTACTCTGTCATATAGCATTACTGACCAGTGAAAAGTGGAACACACACACATTTGGTAAAAAAAGTTTGTATTTCAATTTACATACAGACATACAATTATCATGTAATGCTTTCTTTTTGATAAACTGGGAATTTATATTACCATTTTAAAATTTAAAGTAATATTACAATATAACACCTATCAGTGCAGTTTAACATACTGATGACTGACTAGCAGACGAAGTTATTACAAGCAACCACAAGAAACTTCAGTACTTGCTCTACCTCCGAAGACACCTTCTAATCCTCTTTTCCTAACTTGAACTATGCAAGATGCACAAGTTTGACGATTATCATCACACACAGAGGGGAAATATGCTTTCATTTTTAAAATGACTCTACAAAAACAGACAATGAGGTATTGCAGTTTTGTGAAGTTATGAAAAACAGTATCTGTTTGAAAAGTAAAGGATTAACTTACACTTAGAAAAAAGAAAACAGATAATAACTGAAAAAAATGTATAATGAAGAACATGAGTATTACTTTCACTGAAACACAGTGTAGAAAAGGTAGGAGTATGCCAAGTTTCATGACAGACAAAGACCTAATCATTCAGCAGACTTAAAGTCAGAGAATAACATTATGTGGGTCCATTTTTAATTATCAAAGAAGAGCTTACTAAATACAAAATTATAAGTTTTATCCTATTATACTGTCTTCAATCTCCAACTTAAAGAAAATGATGAATCGGATTAAATGTAAGACTCTGAACATTTTTGAACATAAAATTTTTAAATGTAAATAATGACAGTTACAATAATAGTGATACTTTGGTGATAGCTGATGGAGAAAATCTGTCATGTATATATTACACACACGGATTTGAAACACCATTTACAATAAATCTATACCTCTTCCCTCTTGGCCCACATTTTGGTTTTGACCCTTTCTCTGTATTTCTACATACAATACCACAAACTTCATAACAACAATAATGACTGCTACCCATAGTACTCAGACAATTTAAGAACTCCTACAGGCTTCCACTGGGTCAGATCATCCTCTAAAAGAGGGGCAAAAACCTAGTCTGAGAGTTGGATTGAATGCAAGTGAGTAGAGATACGGCTTTGGAAGAGTCCTTATTTTGATTCAAATTTGTCCTCTTTGTGGTCTGATCCAACTTTACGGCCTGAAAAAGATCCAGACTATGTCATGTCAATCATCTGCTAGAGGATAAAATCATGAAGTGAATCAGTCTTCTGCAGGCCACAGCGGGATATTTCTCAATGGTTTTTGAACTTGTAATGTCATCTTAAGATGAAAATATTTCATATTAATTAACGTGTTCATACTTCCTAAGCCACCAAAAACCAAGAGCTGGAAGAACCACATATCCTAAAACAGGAGTCACAAATATTTTGGGTTACACTGGCCAGACAGCTAACATAAATGAGTGAAGCAGGATTTATCATATAAGCAATAAAAGGTGGTGAGGGGGCCGGGCGCGGTGGCTCAAGCCTGTAATCCCAGCACTTTGGGAGGCCGAGACGGGCGGATCACGAGGTCAGGAGATCGAGACCATCCTGGCTAACACAGTGAAACCCCGTCTCTACTAAAAAAATACAAAAAAAAAAAACTAGCCGGGCGTGGTGGCGAGCGCCTGTAGTCCCAGCTACTCGGGAGGCTGAGGCAGGAGAATGGCGTAAACCCGGGAGGCGGAGCTGAGATCCGGCCACTGCACTCCAGCCTGGGCGACAGAGCGAGACTCTGTCTCAAAAAAAAAAAAAAAAAAAAAAAAAAAAAAAAAAAAAAAAAAAAAAACAGTGGTGAGGGTTATCACTAGAAATCTCAAAAGGCGTAAATATTTAAATTATTTTTAAACATAGAATATACTTATAAAACACATTGAGGGGCCAAATTTGGCCAACCACCTTGAGACCTAAAGCATTCCTAAAACATATATATTTTATAATAAAATTTCTACAATTATGGAGTCCACAAAAGCTAAAAAAAAAAAAAGGTGAATTTTTCCCCTTGAAAACATATGAAAATTATATTTATCTTTGATTTTCAGAATAAAAAACATTTTCCAGTCTGCCAACAAATCACATGAATCACAAAGCAATTGTTAAATTTAAAAACAAATTATTTTTAAACAATTTAAATACGTTATATTTAAAAATATATACTTACACTAACTCAAGTGCAATACCACCGTTCCCTATGATCATTATTCTTTTAGCTTTAGTAAGCTGTTTCTGAAATTCCTATGTTAAAAAGAAAATAATGAGGCAGTATTTTGTAATAGTGGGCAGTATCTGAAATAAGAGGCTTCAATGATAATATTCGAAAAATGTAAATATTTTATTGAATTTGTAAAGAAAAAAATGAATCTCACTTTCCCACTCTATCAGGGTACATCCTTCTCAATTAATATTACAAAAGTTCCCTTTTCTACTTTATCCCAAGCTGCTTTTATATCAATGCCTCTCCTGATTTTCCTTTCCTTTTAGGTCATTACATTTACAGTACTTCAGAATTTCAGCAGGAGGCACTATTAACTTACCACATTCCCAACTATTTGACCAAATCAATTATTCTTTCTTTTTGCCTAGACTCTCAGTTTCCCCAGAGTTACTCAACACTCAAAACTTCTAGGAATGAGAAGCTCAGCAGCACAGCGGTTAAGAGCAGACTCTGGAAGCACTGGCTCTAGCAATTACTAACTGAATGACTTTGCAAGTTGCTTACCCTATCTGCACCTCAGGTCCTTCAACTATAAATGGAAATGATAGCCGGGCGCGGTGGCTCAGGCCTGTAATCCCAGCACTTTGGGAGGCTGAGGCGGGCGGATCACAAGGTCAGGACATTGAGACCTTCCCGGCTAACACCGTGAAACCCTGTCTCCACTAAAAATACAAAAAGAAATTAGCTGGGCGTGGTGGCGGGTGCCTGTAGTCCCAGCTACTCAGGAGGCTGAGGCAGGAAAACGGTGTGAACCCAGGAGGTAGAGCTTGCGGTGAGCCGAGATCGCGCCACTGCACCCCAGCTTGGGTGACAGAGCAAGGCTCTGTCTCAAAAAAAAAAAAAAAAAAAAAAACACAACCAAATAAATAGAAATGATAAGTGACTATATATCCTGATGCTTCTGTAAAGATTACGTGAGATGATACAGACAAAGCTGGTAGGAGTAGCAGGTGCACAATAATATCAAAAAATGTTATTAACATTCTAAGACAGATAAATTGATGCCTCCACTCTCCAGAAAAAAAGACCACAATGAGCTTACCAGTGGTATTTTACCACTGGAATTACCACTGGTATTTACCAGTGGAATTATCAGTGGTAATTCTTTGGGCACTTTGGAAAGTATAGAATAGTCTTATTGCTTCAAAATGACATCTGAACAGAAAAATTCTCCCTCCTACTAAGTTTCTATTAAGTTTATCTCCAAACTTATACTATTCACTGAAGCTGATATCTTCGAAATTCTCCAAGAAAAAAAACCACTGAAGTTTATTTTAGTTTGTCTTTCATTGAGGATATTGCAATTTAAGAAAGACCTGTAAGAGCACTGGACCTAGAAGTGAAAAGCACAAGTTTAAATTGTGTATCTGATAAACTTAATAGCTAAATTAGTACAGACACATAATTAATCTCTCAGTTTCCTATTTGTAAAGTGGGAGTAATAATCGTCACACAGGATTATCACAAGGATTCAATGAGTTCATGTATGTAGCAGACCTAGCTGAAACAGTTATGAGCTCAGTCTCTGATAATATGAACTTAAATTGCTTACAAGAAGATAATCAAGTTCCTTTAAATTTTCTCTCAATTCCTAATTATTTAATTAAGAGAAGAATAGGCTGAAAGAAAATCTTATTAATTTTTCAGAATATAAATTCATGAAAATCATCATGTC
Organism: Rhinopithecus roxellana; assembly: GCF_007565055.1. NCBI lineage: Eukaryota > Metazoa > Chordata > Mammalia > Primates > Cercopithecidae > Rhinopithecus > Rhinopithecus roxellana. The sequence goes on along the minus strand of NC_044558.1, from coordinate 128,840,818 downwards.
ATGAGACAGAACAACAAACTTGAGGTTAGACATAGTATTGTGAAACCAGGAAGAGCTTCTCGGCAATAAGTGTTAATAAGCCCTGAATTAAATTACCAAAAGGAAGTTGTATAATGCTCCAAATACAGATGTTTCACCTTACTGGGATAGTTTATCTAGGGCAGAACAGTAAGCCAAGTGACTTTTTCTGTTCTATGATTCTACCATGATTTTGTACCACAAAGATCTTTTGAATATTTTTTGCTAGAGAATAAGATGCATAATTTTTGAATTGCTTTTACCTTTTCGGAAAAAACTTGTGTTTCAAATGTGGTATGTATGAGTTATATTATTTAGGCTGCAAATCACATATTCCTAAAGTAGAGTAATGAATGTGTGTGTAATGCAAGTTGTTAATATTCAGCGGAGTCATTACATCTGGGTTATCTCTTGCTGATAACACATCAGCATGAACTTAAAAACATAGTATCAACTAAATATAAATAAACTGGCAGGAATAGGCCGGGCGCAGTGGCTAATGCCTGTAATCCCAGCACTTTGGGAGGCTGAGGCAAGTGGATCACGAGGTCAGGAGATCGAGACCATCTTGGCTAACATAGTGAAACCCCGTCTCTACTAAAAATACAGAAAAATATTAGCCGAGTGTGGTGGCAGGCGCCTGTAATGGCAGCTACTCAGGAGGCTGAGGCAGGAAAATGGTGTGAACCCAGGAGGCAGAGCGTGCAGTGAGCTGAGATCACGCCACTGTGCTCCAGCCTGGGTGACAGAGGGAGATTCGTCTCAAAAAAAAAAAAAGAAAAATTGGTGGGAATAAAACATAACCACTCTGTGGTTTATTGGTCATGAAACAAAATTCCCTTCTGCCATTGTAGTTTAGGAATCATAAGTGGAACACTTTAATTCAAATGTAGAAAAGTCTTTTATTTTCCTTCCCATGATCCAACCTTAAAATGTTACCTGAGCACTGTCTGTATCACGGATTCCTAATACGTAAGGATTTCCTTCACATATCAACTTTGGTTTAGCTCCAGCACACAGACAGAGTTTCTTATATACATGCTGATTGCCGTCTTCTGTTAAAATGCACTGTAAATACACCAAACAATGAAAGAAAAGGGGGACACATAACCAACATGGATACAATTTCACTTTAAATTAAAAATTCAATAAGGCAAAAGCAAAACATAATACATTAAGGTTGCCTCTTGGTGGCACTCAGTTCTTTGTTACAGCAATTACAAAACTAAGCATGAGAATACCTGCACTAATCCAGTTATTCTTAATCATTTTAAGCTCATGAACCATTCTGAGATCTTATGAAAACCGGTCTTTCTCCTCTGGAATAAAAAGGTACATTCACGTAAAGTTTTACATTAAACTTCAGGGAATCTCATGTTGGTTGAAAAGGTATGTTGACCCCAGATTAAAAACAAAACTTCAAGAAATTTTTTAATTAAGCATTCTCACAAGGTCAGGAGATCGAGACCATCCTGGCTAACACAGTGAAACCCCGTCTCTACAAAAAAAAAAAAAAAAAAAAGCATTCTCATTATACCCGTGACAGGCCTTAATGAAGATTTCTGATGTCAAGGGAAGTTTCTGTAAGACGACCTAGTAATTCTAATCACATCATACCTTCGTATCTATTATGAGTACGGAAACGCAGTAAGTGGTGCAAGAAGTTACGGTATATCTTCTTAATCTAAAAAGACTAGTAAGTGCTATAAAAAAAAAGCAGTATTTATATTCTTAAGCAAAAATAATGACTTTACTAGCAAACAAAATGCCTTTGGGGTATACTTTAGTATAAGTAAAGAACACGATAATCTTTAATCCTAGCATGTATTGGCTTTAAATTTATATTAATTTTTAATAACAAAAATGGGTCTAAAACTACGTATCAGAGATCTATTGCTTTCGTTTTTTAATACTGAAAGAAAAACTACATATAAATAGTAGCCTCTAGAAAACATTTAAACATAAATGCATGCTACTATGAGAGATGTTCAACTTTGTTTGAATGATTTAAGCGCTCATGTTTGTGCCAATTATTTGATTTACAAACCTTGGCAAATTGTATCATAGCACTTAATACCCAATGAGACATTTATAACCCAAATTAACTCTTCAGTTGCAAAACAAATACATAAAACCAGTAATCCAGCATAAGCATAAGCATAAGCCATATAGAAATTTTATACAAGTCGTCTTTCAGATAATCTCATTAGAATTTTATCTGACAAGAACAAAAGTTAATTATAGGCACTGACAAAACTTAAAAAATAATTTGCATTTAGCTGCTGTAAAAACAAACAGCACAAACACAAAAACTCTTTCCATACTGCTAAATTTTTGCCAGGAGATGTGAAAGTAAAACATACTATCTCTAATTCACTAAAATATGTAAAGGACACTTCTCCAGACGGAAGTGAGTGACACACTCTGCATCCTCGCCTCATCAGGAAACTACTGAAGTTCCTGGGGAAGCACAGTAGCATTTCATAAAAACAAAATGGATGGAGAGAGGCCAGGCACAGTGGCTCACACCTGTAATCCCAGCACTTTGGGAGGCCGAGACGGGGCGGATCAAGAGGTCAGGAGATCCAGACCATCTTGGCTAACACGGTGAAACCTCGTCTTTACTAAAAATACAAAAAATTAGCTGGGCGTGGTGGTGGGCGTCGGTAGTCCCAGCTACTCGGGAGGCTGAGGCAGGAGAAAGGCGTGAACCTGGGAGGCGGAGCTTGCAGTGAGCCGAGATTGGGCCACTGCACTCCAGCCGGGGCGACAGAGCAAGACTCAGTCTCTAGCAAAAAAAAAAAAAAATGGATGGAGAGGAGAAAACCTACGGTGGCTGTTAAGGCCCTGATGCCAAGTATGTGAAACTGATATCATCTGATGGCCATGAATTTACGGTAAGAAGAGAACATGCATTAACATCAGACGCCATAAAAGCCATGTTGAGTGGCCCAGGTCAGTTTGCTGAGAAAGAAAACAATGAGGTCAACTGTAGAGAGAGACCTTCACATGTGCTATCAAAAGTATGCATGTATTTTACACAGAAAGTTCGCTACACTAACAGCGCCACCGAGTTCCCAAACTCCCAACTGCACCTGAAATATAGTACTAGAACTGCTGATGGCTGTGAACTTCTTAGATTGTTAAATAAAAGAAATTATAATAAACTGTTAAAAAAACCAAAAATGTAAAGGACAATGGATAAGAGAAGGCAGACATGCACTGCGTGTGAGATATTTTTCAAATGGTAATGGGAGGCATCCTGATTCATTCAAATGCCCTAACACATAAATTCCCTCACAATACATTTAGCATATTTTGAGAGCCCACCTCAAATACAAAATAAATTGACAAAGATATTACTTGGAATATGCAATACCACTATAAGTATTAGAAACTTAACTGGTTTGGGGATTCAGATTTTTTATTTTTTCCTGATAAAATTCAGTACTTTTACTTTTTTCTCTCAAATTACTTGTGTTTCAAATGTGGGATGTGTTTTATCTCCTTTAGGGATATCTCCCTATTTTATGAATCAGACCTCATATATTAGAACTGCCTTATACAAACAACTACAAACCTACTTCTTATCTTGCCTAAAGCTCATCTGAGGATACTGTAAATCATCTAACAACATCCTTTCCTCAGATTGCCTTCTTCAGTCTCATGCAAAGGGTTACTGAGTCCTACTGAATTTATAGTAGAAATCTCACTCAAATCTTGGATATTTTTTACAACTACATTGTCCCTGTCTCAGTTCAGGCCTTACATCATTTTTCAAATCAATTTTTTAAAAAATTGTTTATTCTTTTTGAGAGAGTCTCACTCTGTTGCCCAGGCTGGAGTGCAGTGGCACAATCATAGCTAACTGCAGCCTTGAACTCCCAGGCTCAGGTGATCTTCCCACCTCGGTCTCCCAAGTAGCTGGGACCACAAGTGCACGTCACTATGCCTGATTAATTTTTTGTGTATTTTTGTAGATATGGGTTTTTGCTATGTTGCCCAGGCTAGAGTCGAACTTCTAGGCTAAAGCCATCCACCAGCCTTGGCCTCCCAAAGTGCAGGATTATAGGTGTGAGCCTGTACATAATTTCCTGACCCTTTACATAACATTTGACTATCATAACCACCTTCTAATTCGGTTGGCTACTGGTCACTTGTTCATTCTCAATACTCCTATCAGATGCATCTTCCTTAGAAAAAAAAAAAAATCAATTTTATTATTGATGCCCCAGCTCTTAAAATCACCTTACAATTTCTCCCAAATATAAAACAAACTCACCTTCTTACAGGATGACATTAAAAACCCTTCAGGATCTTATTTACTTAGCTTCTAGCCTTGATTGCCAATCTCCTTTACTTAACCATACCCTAATCCCTTTGACATCTCTATTCTTCATATTTCTTTTCCTTTCTTTGGGTCTTTGTACATTCAACCTCCTCTTCCTGGAATGCCCCTTTCCACCTGGCGAACTCTTAATTTCACTCATCTGTTAATACCCAGCTCATTTTACTCTCTCTGTGAAGTCTTCCTAAATCCCTGATATCAGAGCTTTGACAGTATTTCAGTGACCGTGTTTTTTATATGTCAATATAATTATAGTACGCATGTTCATATTCCCTTTGACACTGACAGTTCCTAGGAGCAGACACCTCGTATTATCCCTACTGCATCCCAGCACCTAATGCAGTAACCAGAACACAGTGGACACTTTATAAACAATAATGTAATTTGAAATGTGAAGACTAAAATCCCAAATCTAATTATATAATTCCAATAAACTTACAAAAACTGTATTTTTTATAATAATACTGGAAATCCATGTCACTAAACTTTATATATTAAAAACTTAAATGGTGGTGGTGGTAGAGCTGGAGTGAAAAGAAGGCAGGCAAAACCTCATCAAGATTCAATAATGGAAAATGTTATTAAGAAAACAATGATCTTACATGTTCTTCACTCTTCAGTTGCTTTACGCCAGATTCTATAACCTTAATGTTGGGAAAGCGTTTTTCTAACATGGTACTTGATTGTTCTTCAACATCAAATTCTTCCAATACTTTAGAAATCTGTACAGATCAAAGAGATTAAAAATGTATATTTTTAAAGTATTTTCTTTCAAGAATCTTAAATAATAAAAATACTTTGCTTTTATACACTATTTTGTGTTTGTAAAACAAAAAAGTTAGCCAACTGCACTATATAGAGTGAAAAGAGGACTGGACTCAGCATTTAGGGACTTAAATATTTGCTTGGCCGCTCCTTGGCAAGTCAGGTGTTATTAGCCATTGTTTCCCAGCTAATAATAAGAACTGACCTGTAAAATGAGGGGTAACACCACTTCCATTTCTACAGTTTAGTCAAACAGCTTATTTATTTCCTTATCCTTCAAGCTTTCCCTCTCTATTTACTAGCAGACCTTATGGTCATCTAGTCTTTGCACTCTTCCTTCCTGTTCTATAAAACCATCAGTATTCTTGTAGACTCACTTTCCTTTCTGTCCAGTTGAAGTTCAGTTGTGAATCATTTCACCTTTTCCCTAAATCCTTCACTTCCTTGCTCTCTTATCCTAAACTGTTAAAACTGAAAACCCCCAACCGTATAAACTATCTACTTGCTCTAATCCTAAGCCCAGTTTGCTGCAGAAAGACCACACAGCCTTACAGATTGATATTCAACCTCAGCTGCTCCTTAAAAACTGCATGGAAATCTTACTGCATGGCTTGACAGTTCTCAAACCTTTTGGTCTCACGACCCCTCTATGGTCTTACAAATTATGTAAGAACCTACTTCTAGGGTTATTTAAGGATCATATATTTGAAACCTTTAGAAGACTACTTGGTGCATGGTAAACACTTAATAAATGTGAATTATTAGTAGTAATCTTTTTTCTCCTTTAAAAATTATACAAGTCATGAATCATGTTCTTTGTAACACTAAACAAACAATACATAATAGAGAGTAAATGTTAAAGTCTCTCTTTATCCCTCTCCAAATCTCATCCATAATCCCTCAGGATAAGCACTAGTGACTTTTTGGTGTTATGTTCTACACTTTTAATCTCTGTATCCTTTTTTTTTTTTTTTTTTTTTTTGAGATGGAGTCTCGCTCTGTCGCCCAGGCTGGAGTGCAGTGGCCGGATCTCAGCTCACTGCAAGCTCCGCCTCCCGGGTTCACGCCATTTTCCTGCCTCAGCCTCCTGAGTAGCTGGGACTACAGGCGCCCGCCACCTCGCCCGGCTAGTTTTTTGTATTTTTTAGTAGAGATGGGGTTTCACCGTGTTAGCCAGGATGGTCTCGATCTCCTGACCTCATGATCCGCCCGTCTCGGCCTCCCAAAGTGCTGGGATTACAGGCTTGAGCCACCGCGCCCGGCCTTAATCTCTGTATCTTATGTGCCTAGTACATTGGCAATATATAACATAGGTACTCAATAAATCATAAAGATAATGCCATTTCCTACTGCTGTACACAGAATAGCTGATATTTGTATATTTGTTATTGGCACATTTAAGCTCCCAACCCTGTGAAGTAAGCAAGGAAAGTATTAATACTACAGGAGAAGCAGCTTACAGAGATCTTCCAAGGCTACCCGACTAGTAAATAAGAGGCCTAGAAACCAAGTTTTTTCCTTCTATTGTGCATAACTTACAAAACTGGCAAAAACTGAATTCAAGTCTCACAACTCTTGGATTATGATACTGAATTAGGTCTTCTGGAAAGGTAATTATGAGACCCAGCTACACATCTTTCTCTTATGGATACAGTCTCAGCCTGTCATTAAATATGTACTTTTACCTTTTAAAGATTAATAGCTATAATTTTTCCTCTATTTCTCCCAAACTCCATAACTCTTTGGCTATACCTAACTAGTAAGATATCATATGTATCTCTGCTTAGGTTATAAAGGGACAACATGGTATATGCCACTAAACTACCCTTGGTCTTACAGGTTTACAATATGAGAAAAATATTTTCCATTATCAGGATATTACAAGAAACATCGTATTAAATGGAGGGCTATGGTAGTAGTCTTCACTGAAGGGTGGGAAGAAAGATAGAACCTATGTTTTTCGCCATTTTATAAATTTTATTTTGCATAGGCTTTATAACATTTATAATTGTAGTTCTATAGCTCATGCATATAATTTATTAGTATACATATATTGGGATGTCAAGGCAAAACATTTTAACAGTTGAGCTACAGGATCAAAAAAGTTCGGAGATGGCTTTTCTATACTATGACCCCACTGTTCTTAGACTCCTATTATAATGTGAATATAAATTAATGGAATACAAAGTATTCCGAGATGCTTATTACATATCTGAAACACCAATTATCTGTAAGTATAAACTTGGCTTGGAAGTACTTTTCTGATTTGTAAACACACATACACATACCCCTACCCATATTTATAATAAATATCTACATGTATATTTGTACCCATTTTAGATTTGCAGAGCATCTTTCCTGGAAAATTTTTATTGGAAACTTTCTCAAAACTAATTCTAAGTGGAAGGAAAATTGAGAAAAAGAATAGAAGACTAAAAATTCAGTGTAATTCTGGGAGCTTTTGGTATTCTATGTGAATAATTCTCAACTTGAGGTTTTTTCAAATGACTGTCAAAAGAGTATTTGTAATTTTATACAATTAAAACACTCCAGAATGCATGGAGGTATTGTCATCAAGATGGCTAAGTAGGAGATACCAGCCTTCATTCCCCTATTAAAAAAAACAAAACAAAACAAATATAGACAACTATTCACAAGCCAAAATCGCCCAAAGAGGGCTCAAGGGCCCATTAAACAATCTGCAGCAACACAGTGGAGCAAGAAAATGGAGAATAGCCACATAAGAAGAATCAATAATGACCCTGGCACACCTGAGAAACCAGGAAATGGCTAGGAGCAAAGAAAGGCGGAGGCCATCAGTATCAGTCACATGGTGGAGAGCACTGTGGTCCATGGTGGCCTGCACTGCAGAGGAAACTGGCATTCCTTGCTACTGTGACCGATCCAACAACCATTCCTGCCAGGGAACCCCAGAGAGGGAGACATGGCGGCACAGCTTGTCTTCACAAAGAAGTGGCCAATGTCAAGATGCTTTGGGAAAGGAGTCACTTCATCTCTCAACCCCATGGTGTCCCAATCCCAATCCCACATATCAGACCCAGGGTCTACGGCCTGCACTGGGCCCACCTACATCTCAGACACCAGAGCCATCATCATGGTAAGCTAGTGTGCACTTTGGGCCCTGCAACCAAGCCTCACTGCACATGTCTGAAATCCAGGCATTAGCTCAGCCACAGTTGAAAGCAAGGCCCTTCCCTGACACTGAAGCTGCTACAACTTTGAGCACACCTGTGTTCCCATTCCTGGTTTCCCTGGCTGCTTCACAGCACACCTGTGTTCCCATCCTTGGTTTCCCTGGCTGCTTCACAAGCATCCTCACCGCACATTCTATTGCCAATACAGCAGTATGGGTACTTGCCCTCTAGGCAACAATGTCATTACTGTCCCAGATCCCAGAGCTTTTGTTCCTCCATGTATGCTGGTGTTTTGGGTCTCAGCTCTGTCACTGTTCCAATAGGTACCACTTATCAGACACCAGTGCTGCTGCCACTGAACCTGAAGGCAGACTCAGTGCCAATTGGGATCCCCTAAGCCACAACTTCCTTGTGATTAGGAGGCTCTTAGCAGTCACTGACATTGAAAACCCCAACAACCCTCACTACCACTGCAGACATCCAGAGTTGGATGCTGAGGATCCCTGCAATCTTCAACAATTAACTCAGCTGACAGAGCTGCATAGACCCTCACTGATGCCAGTACTGCTACATCCTATCCAACAAGCAGCCCTCCCCATAGGGGAAGGTCTTTCCACAGCAAAACTAGCCCATACTTGTGAAAACAGTGAGTGTGTCATCAAATGTGCAAACATCAACATATGGCAACAAGAAACATGATAAACCAAGAAGCCATGCCACCAAAAGAACAGAAAGAAATGGCAAAAAGAAACATGACAAACCAAGAAGCCATGCCACTAAAAGCACACAGACAAAAAAAAAACCACTGCCTGACAAATAATTCAAAATAATTGTTTAAAGAAGCTGAAGGAACTTCAAGAAGTTACAAACAAACAATTCAATTAAATCAGGAAAACAATAAGCAACCAAAACAAAAAATTTAAAAAGACAAGTTATTCAAAAATAAAGCAGAAATTCTGGCAATGAAAAATGCAACTGGATGAAACAAACAAAAAAAATGCAACAGACTATGTCAATAAGAGAACTGATCACACAGAAGAAAAAATGTGTGAATCTAAAGACAGATTATTTGAAAATATACAGTCAAAAGGGAAGAAGAAAAAAGAATGAAAAGAATGTAAAAATATGGAATTTAAAGGATGGCATCAAAGAAGCAAATCTTTGAGTTACAGGAGTTATAGAAGGAGAAGAGAGAGACAAAGGAGTAGAAAGTGTATTTAAAGAAATAACAATAAAAAACTTTCCGAATCTGGAGAAAGATATAAATATCCAGGAACCAGAAGGTCAAAAGTCTGTAATCAGATTCAACCCAAATAAGGCTACACCAAGACATATTATAATTAAACTGTCAAAAATCAAAAACAAGGAGAGGGCCATTACAGCAGAAAGAGAAAAGCAAATCACAATAAGGGAGTCTCCAAAAGGCTAACAGCAGATTTCTCAGGAGAAACCTTACAGGCCAGGACAAAATGAAAAAATAACACGATTTGGACGTCTGTCCCTGCCAAATCTCATGTTGAAATGTAATCCCCACTGTTGGAGGTGGGAGATGGCTAAATCATGGGAGCAGATTCCTCACGGCTTGATGCTGTCCTTGCGATGATGAGTTTTTGCGAGACCTGGTTGTTTATACATGTGTGGCACCTCCCCTCACACTCTCTCCTTTGCTCCTGCTCTCACCATGGGATACATCTACTCTCTTCGCCTTCCACCATGATTGTAAACTTCCTGAGGCTTTATCAGAAGCTGAGCACATTCCTGGCACCATGCTTCCTATACAGCATGTAGCACTATGAGCCAATTAAACCTCTATTCTTTATAAATCACCCAGCCTCAGGTATTTCTTTATGGCAATGCAAGAAAGGCCTAACATAAATCATAGATTCAAAGTGCTGAAGGAACAAAAAACAAAACTGCCAACTAAAAATATAATACTTGGCAAAGCTGTCCTTCAGAAATGAAAGTGAGATAAGGACTTTCACAGACAAATAAAAGCTGAGGGGGTTCTTCACCACCAGACTTGTCTTACAAGAAATGCTACAGGGAGTTTTTCAAACTGAAAGAAAAGGACACCAGTTAGTAACATGAAAACATGTGAAAATATAAAAATTAACTGGTAAAAGTAACTACACAGTCAAACTGAGAATACTCTAAAATTGTAATGGTGGTGTGTAAGCCACTTACATGTTTGGCTTACACAAAACTATTAAATAAAGACAAAACTAATAAATATAACAATAGCTTCAATAATTTAAGGGATATATAATATGAGGTAAATTGTGGTATCAAAAACATAAAATGTGGCAGAGGAGTAGAGTAAAAGTGTAGAGTTACTTTATGTGGTCATAGTTATGTAGTTTTCAGCTTAAAATATCCATTATAGCCAGGCGCGGTAGCTCAAGCCTGTAATTCTAGCACTTTGGGAGGCCAAGACGGGCGGATCACGAGGTCAGGAGATCGAGACCATCCTGACTAACACGGTGAAACCCCGTCTCTACTAAAAAATACAAAAAAAAAAACTAGCCAGGAGAGGTGGCAGGCGCCTGTAGTCCCAGCTACTCGGGAGGCTGAGGCAGGAGAATCACGTGAACCCAGGAGGCTGAGCTTGCAGTGAGCTGAGATCCGGCCACTGCACTCCAGCCCTGGCGACAGAGCAAGACTCCGTCTCAAAAAAAAAAAAAAAAAATCCGTTATAATTGTTTTACATAAGCCTTATGATAACCACAAAGCAAAAACATACACTAAATACAAAAAGATTAAGGAATCGAAGCTACCACTAGAGAAATGCTAAAGGGAGCTCTTCAAACTGAACGGAAAGGATACCAATTAGTAATTAGGTATTCAAGTAGGATACCAATAATTTAATTAGAAGGAAGACAGGAAGAGAGAAAAAAGGAATACAGATTTGCAAAACAACTAGAAAATAATTAACAAAAAAAGGCAGCAGTAAGTCTTTACCTATCAACAATTACCTTGAATATCAATGGACTAATTCTCAAGTGAAAGAAACAGTGGTTGAATGAATAAACAAACAAGGTCTAACTACATGTTACCTACAAGAAATTTACTTCACCTGTAAGGACACACAGGAAAAGGGAAAGGAGGGAAAAAGATATTTCACGCAAAGAGAAAACAAGAGAGTGGATGTAACTGTATCAGATAAAATAGCCATTTGTAAAAAACTGTAAAATGAAACAAAAAAGGTCATTACAAAATGGTAAAGAGAACAATTCATTATGAAGATATAACAACTGTAAATATATATGCACCTAACATCCGAGCACCTAAATAATAAAGCAAATATTAACTGATCTGAAGAGAGACACAGATTGCAGTATAAAAAGAATAGGGGTGGCTGGGCACGGTGGCTCACACCTGTAATCCCAGCACTTTCGGAGGCCAAGGCATGCGGATCACTTGAGGTCAGGAGTTCAAGACTAGCTTGGCCAACATGGTGAAATCCCATCTCTACCAAAAATACAAAAAAAAATTAGCTAGGCATGGTGGCACACACCTGTAGTCCCAGCAACTCGGGAGACTGAGGCAGCAGAATCACCTGAATCTGGGAGATGGAGGTTGCAGTAAGCCAAGATCGCACCACTGCACTCCAGCCTTGGTGACAGAGTGAGACTCTGTCTCAAAAAATAAAAGAGTAGGGGATTTCAGTACCCCACTTTCAACAATGAAAAGATTATTGGAAATAAAACACTGGATGTGAACTAACAGATTTAACAGACACATACAGAATATTTCACTTAGCAGCAGAGTACACATCCTCTTCAAGTGCACATGGAACGTTCGATAAATCACAATAGGTCACAAAACAAGTCTTAAGAAATACAAGGATGAAATCATATCAAGCACCTTTTCCCTAGCACAATGATATAAAACCAGAAATTAATAACCGGAGAAATTTCAGAAAATTCACAAATATTTAGAAATGAAACAACACTCTCCTAAAGAACCAGTGGGTCAAGAAAGAATTTTTTTAATTAAAAATACCTTGAGACTAATGAAAATGGAGACACAACATACCAAAACTTACAAGATTCAGCAAAAGCAGTTCTAAGAGCAAAGTTTATAGCAATAATCACTTACATCAAAAAAGAAAGATACCAAGTAAACAACTTAAGGTTACATCTCAAGGAACTAGAAAACCAAGAACAAACTAAGCTCAAAATTAGGGAAAGGAAGGAAACAAAGAGCAGAGCAGAAACAAATGAAGTAGAGACTAGAAAAACAATAGAAAAGATCAACAAAACAAAAAGATGTTATTTTGAAAATACAAAAAAATGGAGAAACCTTTAGCTAGACTGAAAAAGAGACAAGACTCAAGTAAATAAAATCAGAAATGAAAGAGGACACTTTACAACTGATACAACGGAAATACAAAGGATCATAAGAGACTATTAGGAATAATTACACTCCAACAAATTGGACAACCTAGAAGTGGATACATACCTATATACAGCCTACCAAGATTAAACCACAAAGAAACAGAAAATCTGAACAGATCAGTAATAAGTAAGGGGATTAAATTAGCAATAAAAAGTCTTCCATCAAAGAAAAACCCAGGACCTGATGACTTCACTGCTGAACTCTGTCAAAAATTTAAAGAACTAATACCAAGCTTTCTGAAACTCTTCCAAAAAACTGAAGAGGAGGGAAAATTTCCAAACTCATTTTATGAGGCTAGCATTACCCAATACAAAAGCCAGGTAAGGATACTACAAGAAAAAAAATTATAGGTCAATATCCCTGATGCACATAGATGCAAAAATCTTCAACAAAATACTAACATACTGATTTCAACAGCATATTAAAAGTAATCAATTCACCAGGTGTGGTGGCTCACACTTGTAATCCCAGCACTTTGGGAGGCTGAGGCGGGTGGATCGTGAGGTCAGGAGATCGAGACCATCCTGGCTAATATGGTGAAACCCCATCTCTGCTAAAAAATACAAAAAAGTAGCCGGGCGTCGTGGTAGTCGCCTGTAGTCCCAGCTGCTCAGGAGGCTGAAGCAGGAGAGTGTTGTAAACCCGGGAGGCAGAGCTTGCAATGAGCCAAGATGGCGCCACTGGACTCCAGCTTGGGCAACAGAGCAAGACTCCGTCTCAAAAAAGAAACAAAAACAAAAACAAAAAACAAAACAACAACAACAATAAAACACAAGTCATCAATTCACCATAATCAAGGGGGATTTATTCAGGGATGCAAACATGGCTCAAAATATGCAAATCAGTAAATGTGATATACCACATTAACAGAACAAAGGACAAAAATCATGACCATCTCTACAGATACAGAAAAAAAAATTCAACAAAATTAAACATCTTTTCATAATAAAAGCCCAACAACTAGGTATAGAAGGAATGTGCCTCAACATAAAAATGGTCATATACAAGCCTATAGTTAATACTATATTGAATGGTGAAAAGCTGAAAGCTTTTCCAAGATCAAGAACAACACAAGGATGTCCATTCTCAACACTTCTATTCAACACAGTACTAAAGTCCTAGCTAGAGCAATTAAATTAGGTAAGAGAAAGAAATAGAAGGCATCAAAATTGGAAAGATTTTTAAATAGCTTGACTTAGCCATTTCACAATGTATACATATATCAAAACATCATGTTGTACAGCATATAATTGTACTTGTCCATTTTTAAGAAAGAAAAAAATAGTTACCCTAACGCTATGCAAGTTAAATTGCAATTTTTTCAAATTAATATTAAGAAGTTATACAAAGGTTCTTACCTGCTTGAAATTCGTAACTGCTTTAATAACAGGAGAAGCTGTTACCAAGAGAATATCTTCTGATGGAAAGTGAGTAGCCAACTTATTTTTAAAAAGAGAGAAAAAAAATTAGGACAAATTACTTTAAGTACTGGCATATATGGTTTGGGGTTGAGGATGATGCAACTTTAATAATGTAATTAATCTAGAAAATTAAAAACCCACTGCTCCTCATCTAAAGGTCTCCATTATCCCCCGTCATGTTCTTATCTATGGGGCAATGGTGAATAATGGTAAACTCTGATACTGATAAAATAATACATTTACAGCAAACACTAACAAAGAACTGCTGAACAAGAAAAGTGATATAAAGAAGTATACTTTATGGCCGGGCACGGTGGCTCACGCCTGTAATCCCAGCACTTTGGGAGGCCAAGGCGGGCGGATCACGAGGTCAGGAGATCGAGACCATCCTGGCTAACACAGTGAAACTCCGTCTCTACTAAAAAAATACAAAAAATTAGCTGGGCGTGGTGGCAGACGCCTGTAGTCCCAGCTACTGGGGAGGCTGAGGCAGGAGAATGGCGTAAACCCGGGAGGCGGAGCTTGCAGTGAGCCGAGATCGCGCCACTGCACTCCAGCCTGGGCGACACAGTAAGACTCTCCGTCTCAAAAAAAAAAAAAAAAAGAAAAAAAGAAGTATCCGTTATTTACTTCAACTATTTTGTATACCAATTTAGAGTTATAATGCAGAGGATGAGAATAAACTATTTTCCTAATAGTTAAACCAACTTATATTTATCTTAAAATAATATTTCATTTGTCTTCAATGGGACGAAATCAAAGCAAACCCTCAATATTAAACACTTAGAATATTGGTCTGACTTTCCCCAAGTGCTTTGGCACTCCTATTCTGCCTCTTCCACTCAGTACATATTGTGGGATGATAAAGCCATTTTAACAATAGCTTCAACAAAATTTAGAGGTATAACTTGTTAATGTTTCATTATTTTCCTTTAGCTACAACCTCTTTCTTCACTCTGTACCTGAAAGCATTTTCTTATCTCAAAGTCTGGTTCCTCCACACCACCACCCTCAATAATGTGGCTTCTATTCCTACTATATCACTAAAACAGCATGTTTGAGGTATCTATGAATCCTTAAAATCCAAGGGATTATTTCTTTTCTTTTTTTTAATGGAGATGGGATCTTGCCATGTTGCCCGGCCTGGCTTCGAACTCCTGGCCTCATGCAATCCTCTCAACTTGGCCTCCCAAAGTTCTGAAATTACAAGTGTGAGCTATGGTGCCCAGCACCCATGGGATTCTTCTTAGTCTCATTCTATTTGAACTTTCTATATTTGGCAATATTATTACTCTCTCCATCTTTCTTTCCTTTGTATATTCTGTAATTTATCTCCTTGTTTCCATTGCTAGATGAGGTCCTCAAAACTTCTTTATACTACTCAAATCACCTTGAAATTGACTCTCCAGTTTCACGTATAAACCAGCTGCCTCTGCCACAAATACATTGTAACTAATCATCTTTCAAACCTTTTCACATCATCAAGTTACTCCACTGCTCAAAAACATTTGACTACTTGTAAATTCTTCTTAAGTTCTTAGCATGATTTATAAGATTCCTTATGATCTATGCTTTAAGCTTTACTGCTCGCTGATGATCCATCCTTTTCCACTGGAGATGGCATTTTTTTTCTTGAATACTTGAACTTTCACTCATTCTCTCAAAATGAGATTTTAAAAATACCTCCTTCGATTAAAAAAATTTCCTCTTCCCTAATTCACTCCCTACCTACTCCACAGGCACTCCTAAGATAACCGTTGATATCTCTTGCATAGACATACAACATTGCCTCTTCCACTAGGCTGTGGGTCCCTAGTATGGTATACCATGCTGTTTATAGTTGAACACTCAGCCCTTAAATACGGTGCCTGCATCATATATGCTTACTTAGTGAAAAAATGAAAAATACGCATCCAATAATGAAAACACTTCAGTTTCTTGCACTATTTCTTATGACTTCAGCGATTGCTCATGTTTATATCAACAAAATAACCTAGAACTTTTTGGAATACACACATGTATATGAATATATACGGTCTGGCTATTCAGTATCAACAGGAAAGCAGGCCCTACATGCACATAATCCCTTCCTGATTGTTTTACAAAACATTACTAGAAATAAAGTATCTTCTATCTTGGGAGTTCGAAGTATAGAAAACTTACGTATGGGATTCTTTATTAATTAGTTAAGGTGCACTAAAGACTCGGCAACTATCTGGAAACTAAACTCAGTCACCTATGACAATTAACAAAGGGGGCTGAGGGCCCGGCGCTGTGGCTCAGGCCTGTAATCCCAGCACTTTGGCAGGCGGAAGCAGGCAGACTGCTTGAGCCCAGGAGTTCGAGAGCAGCCTGGCCAACATGGTGAAAACCCTTCTCTACTAAAAATACAAACATTAGCCGGGCGTGGTGGCGGGCGCCTGTAATCCCAGCTACTTGCGAGGCTGACATAAGAGAAGAATCGCTTGAACCCGGGAGGCAAAGATTGCATTAAGCCAAGATCGCACCACTGCACTCCAGGTCGGGCGACAGAGTGAGACTCCGTCTCAAATAAAAAGAAAAAAAAAAAGAACGAGGGCTGAATTTTTTGTCTAAATACGAAGTCCTCATGTCTGCTCTGACATTACAAGGATCTGAGTACGGATCTGCCAGCTTTGGTTTCTCGGCAATAATTTGCCTCCCACTCCTCCCTGCGCCTGAGAGAAAGCTAGTGAGGCCGTATGAGGACCACCAAGCAGTTTCTAAAATCTGGGAGCAGTAAGTGCGAAAAGGATCCAGCAAAAGAGGAACCCGGAAGAAGAAAAAGGGAGGGGGTGGGAGGAAAGCCTTCAGCGCTACCGCCTTTGGGGTAAAGAGGCGGAACCACCTGAGCACCGCCCTACCTGCTCCGCACAAGTGACGCCCGCGATGCCGCCGCCGACCACCACGAACTTCCCTGCAGTCGAGGGAGGGCGCGCTGCCTCCATGCTGCCTGACTCCCAGTTGTTTAGTGAATATCGCGGCGGAGCACCGGGACTTTGGACTCCAGGAGAGGAAGCAGCCAAGAAGCGGTCACTTCCGGTGCTTGATCCACGGAATCCGACCTACGGGTGCTCGGGAGCTCAATTTAGTCTTCTCGAGTGCCTGCTGCCCGCTGCGTTTCGGAAGCAACGAATTGTCTCGTGGTTTTCAGAGCTTTGCGTTACTGTTACTACACCTGAATGTAGTTATTCCATAAAAATCTGACAAAGAGAAGACCAAAAAATAAAAAAGTAAAGAGGATGGGTTGCCCAAAGAAGTTTGATAAATTACATATCTAAAGATAGACCAGTATTCTCACGGGACAAAGCTTTCCTATAATAGATGAATTGGTATGAAGTTCTCATTATTTGTTTCTGAGAGAAATTAGAGGCGCAGATCTCATGCTCTCTCTTATTGGCAGAAGGAGCCCCACTTATTGGCAGAATGTCTTATTGGCAGAATGACAGCGCCACTCCTGTCATTTTTGTAGATGAAGAAACAGTCTTCTGAAAACCACTTCATTGCCACCGTTCACCTAACAATCCAAGGTTTTTGTTTGTGGAAGCACAAAAATTCTTCATGACAAGGCAAAACACTACTGAATTGTTCTCTAAGAAATTATCCTTTACATTTACAACGTTGACCTCAGCTAAAGTTTCCAGTAATAATGTACAGTTGCTTTCCATTTTGTCAAAACAAATGAACATTTCTTACATTTCCAATCAATAGCAGCATGTTTGAAAGTTGAACGAAACATTCCCAGTCTCCGTTTTATTGTGAATTTTTTTCGTGGTGGTCAATTGTTTTTAAGAAATTGCTAAATTATTTCTAACTGTTTTTACTATATTATTCACTATTCATATTATTTTACTATTGGTAATGGTAAGGTACTATTGTGATGGTAAGGTATTATCTCTCAAATGGCTCACTCTAAAACTGGTAATTACCAGTGTCCCTTTAATTCTTTAAACACTGAGAATAACCATTATATATGAACAGGAAAGCCTACCACGTATCTAATTACAGATATTTACTGATACCCATAAAAATCATTGTTCTTTGATTTACCAAGTTAAATGATAAGCGGTTTAATAAACGTGTCTAATTCCTGTTACTAGTATAGCAGCCAAACAAAGCATTCATTTCTAGGAGGAGGAAATACATTCCTTAAGCCCATTTAGATCCAATCTTGCTTCACCTTATTTTCACATTATCTCCCTCACACTGTGGTCCATTCGGGCCACACTACACTTCCAGATCCCAGGATATGCCAATTTCTTTCTGAGCCTTTGCACATACCTTTTTCCCAACTACTTTTCCCTAGCTAACTCATCGACCTTTGGTTTCATCAAGCCATTGCTTCCTCTAAGATACTTTATCTAACATCCTTAAGACAACTAGGTGTCCTCTCTGTGTGTTCCTATAGCACCTTGTCATCCTCTAAATTTAGACTTATCCCACTTTATTGTAAATTCTTACTGCCCGACCCCACCACCACCATAAACTCCTTACTTAATCTCAGGGATTATTTTGTCTCCCTTTGTATCTCCAATGTTTAGTAGGTAGTATATATTCAACAAAAATGTGCTGAATGAAATAGAAAGTTGGTGCAGTATGAAACTGCCTTGAAGTCCTTCTAAAGACTTCTAGATTCATTGTCCAGGGTCAAGATCCTCCTGTATATTGTGACAGGGGCTTCTTTTGTCAGAGAGCTGCTATTCAATTTAGCAAAGAACTCACTAATATCAGACAAACAAGTGGAATTGCAACCTATAGTTCCTTTGTTTCACTTCCATCTTACTAGTTAATGTAAATAGAAAAGTCAAGCAACATTCAAACTACACTCATCAATTGCTGTTCTAGTTTGGGTAATACAAGGATTCAGCAAAAATCAATGAAAGGATTCTGTGAGAATCAGTTGACTCTATGGAATTTGCATAAAGAGTATTGTATATTATTATGTGTAAAATATTTGCTATGCATCTTTCAATAAAATTTATAATAAACCTATGTATACATACATACACACGCATATATTTATACATGCAGTTTTTTGAGACAGCCAGTCGTTAAACATTTGCCCGCACAAACATTAGTTATAATCTAGCATTGCTCTTTTCTTGGTGTGGCTGATTCCAAATGTTGATTCTTTCTCTGCTGGGGTTTTTTATGGGCACATCAGAATCTCAATATCACTGGGGATTTCTCACCTACAGTTTCTGGGCCATTCCTTGTCCAGATTCAGTCCCTTTTAAGATGACACAGGGTCCGCAATCGGCTTCTGGAAAACTCACTCATCCTTTGTCCCCACTAGACCCTGAAAGTGCACACCAAACGGACAGAGCACCTCTCTTCTCCTCTGCTGTCAGAATGTCTAGCTAGCCACACCTCCTTCTCTTCAGTGGAATGAGGTATCAATTTCTGCATCACTCAGACTCCAGGGGCTACCTGTAAAGCTCTCTAAATGGTTCCCTTAACATCCTGCTCACTTGTGCTGCGGACAGGGAATTGGTGGTGGTGGGGTGAAACACTTTCCCTTTCCCTTCCCCATATGCTTCGTGAGCATGTTGGAGCAGGGAGTGAATGTGATGGACTAATGCTGGCAGAACTAATTCTACAATCTTTTAGCATGTGTTGCCTATGTGGTCTAGTACCTTGTGTTAAAGGCATTGGGCAATTTGGTGCCTATCATATTGTTTTAAGCTTTTGGAGTTGAATTAACCAGAAAAATCACATTTAACCCCATGATATACCATGTTTGTTTTATAAATATTAAACTTATACCATCTAGAAAACTGAATGCATTTCTTATACGATATTCCCTCAACTTCAAAGTATAGTTAGTTCCCTCATTTCAGTTTTGAATGTAACTGCACTGTTTTTGGTCTTCTTCTCCCACTTAGACTGTTAAAATGAGTTCCTGATTGGTCTTTCTTCCTCCATTCACTGTCTTTAAACTTATCCTCCATGCTGCCGTCAGAGTAATCTTATAAAAGGGAAATGTGGTTCCTCTGCCTTTCGACCACTTCTGCTTCTGGAACATTCCCAGTTCCCTGAATGCATCAGGAATTCTTGTCTCAGGCAGGGCTTGGTGGCTCCTGCCTGTAATCCCAGGATTTTGAGAGGCTGAGGTGGACAGATCGCCTGAGCCCAGTTCAAGACCAGCCTGGGCCATGTGACCAAACCTCATCTCTACAAAAAATACAAATATTAGCTGGGTGTGGTGGCAAGCATCTGTGGTCCTAGCTACTCCAGAGGCTGAGGTAGAAGGACCACCTGGGCCTGGGGAGGTTGAGGCTGCAGTGAGCCTTGATCGTACCACTGTTCTCCAGCCTGAGAGAAAGGGTGAGATCCTGTCTCAAAAAAAAAAAAAAAAAAAAAAAAAAAAAAAAAAATTTTGGTTTCCTTCATTACAGGCTTTCTTGCTCTGCCTATAGAAATCTATGGGTCTAAGAATGGCAAGCTCAGATGCCACCTACCACTCTCAGGGAGAAATGACCAAATCTGTAGTACTTTACTGCATTGAGCAGTGTTTCTTATGTTAAGTTGGTGTGTCCTTATTGGGCTTCTTTGAGAAAAGGGAATGCATTTTATTCACCTTTGATTTTCTTGCTTATGCCCCTAATTCCAGAATTTAGCACAGCTATTTAATATATATTCAGTAAATGTTTCTTAAGGCTTTATAATTAGCATAGTAAGCACAATCTTATAAAGACTCAGGCTTCATAGTATGGCTGAATCTACGATTGTGAAATATGAATTTGCCTTATGAGATACTGCTGTTCCTTTTTCAATAGTTTGATATGATATTTTGAGACCAGGTTGCTCTGTTGTTCTAGGTAGATAAATGTTACAGTCACCCCATAGTATCAGGAAGGAACTCACAGTATCAGGAAGGAACCTCCATCCAAAATTTGATTTGGATGTGAAGATTACTGATCACACACACATACACACACACACACACACACACACACACACACACCACACCCCATGAGGGAATGAAAAGGCTTATTACTTACATAATGAGGCTTTCTGGAGAGAATAGGACAGGATTATAAGCTGATCCAAAAAAGGCTTGGAGAGCAGAGAAAGGTGACAGGCCCTGTTTTTAATGAGATTAGGTGATCGAGCTGGGGTGAGAGTTCTGGCACATACAGGCCAGGCCTTGTATGGCTTGAAAAATCCCGTGGGCACCAAGGGAGGGGCATACTGAAACTTCTCAGCCTGCCCAGATGTGGGGCAGCAAGGGACAGGGGAGTCATGAGGCTTGAAAACTTCCAGCAGTCAAACATCAACAATGGAATCAGGCTCTTTATTACAATAAGAGGCTTTCCTCCTGGGTTTCCAATGCTGTTTGATAGGTTTTTAAAATTTCTAAGCTCTTCACAAGTGGTACCATGGAGCTTGATATTTCAATTTAAGTTTCAAACCATATCAACAGGAAATACTCTTATTAAGTTGTAAGTATACAAATTCCAAAGCCAAATATAAAATCTTTTTTATTATCCACATCTCATTTCTATAATTTTTGAATCATGATGAAAACTTCTAAAAGATGTCCTTCATAGTATGAAATATTATAAGATAATTTGCATGTACTTTTCTATATCCTCCATAAAGAAATAGATTTACAACTTCCATGATGTTTTGAAAAAACATTCATACTTATGTTTCATGACATTCATTCATTAATCGCTATGCTTTCCATATATAAAATTATTGTGACAGCAATTGAAAGAATTATTATTTAATGATCTGAGGCTTAATTATTTTCTATTTAACATATCAGGTAACATTTTAACATCAGTTACATAGAAGATCAGGGAACTTCAGATTTTTTTTTTCATAAATAAATAAAATCAGGCCAGATATGGTGACTCACACCTGTAATTTCAACACTTTGAGAGGGAGGCTGAGACTGGTGGATCGCTTGAGTTCAGGAGTTTGAGACCAACCTGGGCAATATGGCAAAAGTTCGTCTCTATAAAAACCACAAAATTAGCCAAGCATGGTGGTGCACACCTGTGGTTCCAGCTGCTCTGGAAGCTGAGATGGGAGGATCACCTGAGCCCGGGAGGGCAAGGCTGCAATGAGCTATGATTGCACCATTTCACTCCAGCTTGGGTGACCGAGTGAGACTCTGTCTCAAATAAATAAATAAATAAAATAAACTGCTTTGAGGCTAGTTATTATACTAAAGAAAAAGGAAGAAGCAACACTTTCTACTCCTATTTTTGTTGATTAAAATAACTTGTGTTTTCTAAAAAATAAGATGCAAAGAAAGTAGAGCATAATTTATTCGTAATGAGTAAAATGTTAAATTATGGTGTCAAATGAATGTGGCTAATTTATTTCTGTTGACCGACAGTACTGAAATTAAAGAGTTTTTATCTCTTAATTTTACTTGTTCTGGAAAGAAAAATGAAACACATTTGTTCCAAATATTATTGCAGTACACATTAACTTTTTAAAGTTTAAATTAACCCCAAACATATGTATATGAACATTTAAGTAAATTTTCCTTTTTAATTTTGAAAATATATTCAAGTTTACATGAGATTTTACAGTTTTAGCTATCAAAATATCTTTAATCAGTTCATTTATGCTAACAATGATGCACATTGAGAATGCTTAACCAAAAGCAGCAAGCTACAAATGAAAAGAAACATTCTAATTTCATCTTCAAACTTTGGAGTTACAAGTCTAACAAATTTCTGGCTTGATTCAGGTCAGGTCATTTAGTGCATAGAGTACATTTAGCAAAAGAGCAATTAAAAAACATATTTGATATAACAGCAAAAATAGTTATTCTTTTGGCCGTGAAATTGCATTCACAAAGGAAAAAACTTTTTTTTCCTCAATAAAAAGAAATATTTATTTAAATGGACACATCAGCTGACTGTGTTGTGATTTGAAATGATCTAAATTTTTGTCAGTTGACTAACAGTTACAGCATCAGATGTCTGTAAAGAACTTTCTTTTGCCTCAGTTGTCTGCTTCAGGAACCGACACTATGCTTTTCTGTATTTATTAATCTTACCTGTTGAAGAGGAATGTTAACTGTCAATTGTTGGATGGTCATGACTTATAGAATTATAACATAATTACCTTCCTTACATTCAAAGATAATTAGAGAAATAAGTCAAAACATTTTACAAACCTAATAATATTGCAAAAACATGAATAACTTTTTGACAATATTCCTATTTTTGTTTTACATCTTTGGTTATTTTTTTTCTCTTTCCTGTGATTATTCATTTTTTTTTACCTGCCCCTAAATGTAGTTGTTTCTCAAAGCCATCTTCTTTACCAAATTTTCTTCTCTTTCTATATGTCCTTTATCAGTACATTTACTCCTACTTGCCTATCAAATATTCATTATTCCCTGCTTTCTTACTAAAAGAACCCCAATTTTGTTTGAATTGACAATGTGCCATCCAAAAACAGTTGTCTTTCCAGACTCTTTTCACTGAGGTCGCCATGGGACACAGTTCTAGCTAACGAATAATGCATGGTCAGCCAGGGATTTGGGGAAAGCTTTTGCTCTTTTGAGGCTTTTAGTTCTACCTCTTCTCTTCCTCCTTCTTCCTGTCTGGAATGTGGATGTGATGTAGAGCGGTCGTCTTACAACCAGGAGATGGCAAGTATGAAGATAAAGGCACATATAGTAATGATGTCAAGAGAAGAGATAGAGTGATCCTTCTCTAAAGGCTTCACTGAACCACTTTTACAAATCTGGATTGTCTATCTCCAGGACTCTTATTCCCTGAGGCAAATTGCTATATGTTTAATCCACTCTTCCTTGTCTGTGGTGGTCACTGAGTATAATACTGAGTTTGCTTTTATTTAATTGCCTAAGGACACCTA
This sequence comes from Rhinopithecus roxellana, assembly GCF_007565055.1. Classification (NCBI taxonomy): domain Eukaryota; kingdom Metazoa; phylum Chordata; class Mammalia; order Primates; family Cercopithecidae; genus Rhinopithecus; species Rhinopithecus roxellana. Next base: position 128,816,843 of record NC_044558.1, on the reverse strand, counting down.
TGCTTGATCAAGCCATATTTATTTCTGTTGCTCATCTCTGCTTTCTCTTCAATGTACTATTTGAAAATATAAAAAACTGAAGGCAATATTCTGTATCATTTGCAAAGCCAAATAAATTACTTTTGGTTCAAAAGAGTTCAATGATTTATTCTGACATTTCTCAGTGTGATTTTTCTGCAATCTTTTGCTGTTGGCATGACGTGGTTTATAATTTGGGAACCTTGGTGACATTTGATTTCCTTATACCATTACTTGACCATATTGGTGTCAATTCATGTTAATTGTTCCTACATACTTGGTCCAAATTAATTTTTTTTAATTTAGGCATGATATATTTCATCAGATGTAGATTCCAATTTGCCACCTTTTCTTTATTGAGGTTGCTTAGCAGAGAGCAGGAAGCAGGCTACTGTGCAAACTAACTCATATTTAATTACCTGTGTGTATCTATAGGCATATCTACACCTATGTCTACATCTACATTTATATCTATGTATGTGATTGAGATATCAAATAGTTATACAAATTTAACTTTTTCCAAGGCAATAGCTTTGCTTTTTTCCCCAACCACCATGGATTTCTATTTAATGATTTAATGTGGTAATTTTCTAAGTCTGAATACATTTCTCAGTTTCTTAGAAGTTTGTATTTATCAAAATTAACTAAATATGCTCAATAAGCATGTTTTAATTTTATAATTAAAAAACTAATAAAACGAATTAAGAGAATTACATTTGGGCCTTGCAAATGCAAATCAGTAAGACTATTCTAATGTTATTTGAAAGTTTTAAAATTGTTACCTTTTCACTCATTAATTTATTCAACATATATTTATTGAGTACCTGCTATGTGCACCTAAGATATATCAGTGAATAAAACAAACAGAAATTTCTGCTGTACAAGAGGAAAGGCAGTCAATTAAAAAAAATTAATGAATACACAGGGTTGTATGTCAAAAAGTGCTAAGAATATGGAAAAGAATTTGAAAGAGGAAAGTGGGATCCATATGTGCAGAGTTGAAAATTTTAAATAAGATCAATAGGTAGATTTTATTGAAAAGATGATATTTGACCTATGACATGATAGAGGTGAGAAAGCCATGTGGAGTCTGGGGGAAGAACTTTATAGATGGTGAGTAGGGGTGGGGTGGTGGGCAAACAGTCTAAAAATGATAGCTTTTCTCACATGGAGGAGGCCAATCTCATTGGACCAGAGTGTATGATGGGGAAAGAAGTATGATATGACATCAGAGAAGATCAGGGAAGGAATGGGCTGATTAAATAGACATTTGTAGGCCATGTAAGAACTTTGGCACTTATTGGATAAAACAAGGAGTCACTGTAGGACTTTGAGTGAAAGAGTGACATGCTCCAAAGAGCGTAAAACAAAAAGAGAGAGAGAGAGAGAGAAGATGCAGCAGGTAAGACGAGATGGTGACTTGCACAGGTGACAAACACTTAGATTCTGAATCTGTTTTGAAGACAAAATCAATCAACAGGATTTGAGGAGGTTGATGATACAATTTTTAGCATCTGTACTAGATAGTTCTAAAACTATCTAGGGATGCTATTAAGTATTATGCCAAGGCAGGAGACATAAACCAGAATTGGGCCGGGCGCGGTGGCTCAAGCCTGTAATCCCAGCACTTTGGGAGGCCGAGACGGGCGGATCACGAGGTCAGGAGATCGAGACCATCCTGGCTAACACAGTGAAACCCCGTCTTTGCTAAAAAAATACAAAAATCTAGCCGGGCGAGGTGACGGGCACCTGTAGTCCCAGCTACTCGGGAGGCTGAGGCAGGAGAATGGCGTAAACCCGGGAGGCGGAGCTTGCAGTGAGCTGAGATCCGGCCACTGCACTCCAGCCTGGGTGACAGAGCGAGACTCCGTCTCAAAAAAAAAAAAAAAAAAAAAAAAAGGAGACATAAACCAGAATTGTCCTGGACATAAACCCATTGTATTCATTTGTGCCCTTGAAAAGAACATTTTCCCCTCTTTGCAGAACAACTTCTACTATCCTTCTCTCTTAAATTCACTTCTGTCAGGCTTTGCCTCCAGAAGCCATATAAATAGATTGTTTTGCAGTTATTTGTACTAGAGCAGAAAAATGTCCTCTGGTCAAATGAAGCATTGCATGCTGAGAGAAAAAGTGCTGAGAGACAAGGAAAAGTAAGTATTGTCCCAATGTTTCTGGTTAAGAAGGCAGAGAGATAATATGCCGTCTAGTGAGATAAGGAAACCTGCAGGTTGAACTGGGTCTTCTTTTTGGGGGGAAGAGTCAGTGGGGAGAGGGAAGAAGAGGGAAAACAGTCTTGTTTTATGTATGTTGAGTTTGGTATGTTCGTTAGAGATCTCGTGGAGCTATTGAGTAAGCATGTGATGGAAGTTCTGTAATAATGTCCGGACTCGATATATTGATCTGGGAATGGTCACCCTATAAGTCGTATTCAAATGTCATTAGACTGGTTGAGATCACTGAAGAAATAAATATAGATGGAGTAGAGAAAAGGACCAAGAAGTGAACCATGAAGTATTCCAGTGTTCGAAGATCTTGTGGAAGAGAAGGGTCCACCAAAAGACTCTGAAAAAAGGAATCAGTAAGATAGTAGGAAAACCATGAAGTATGGTGTGCTAAAAGCCCAATGTTGAAAGTTTCCAGGAGAAGGGAATGATAGACTTTGTCAAATGCCACTAAGTCAAATAAGTTAACAGTGAGAAACATCTACTGGATTTAGCAATGGAGAAGTCATTGATAAGGTGACTATATTGGTTATAATTCAAACTTAACCTTTCTAAAACAGAAAGGGGGAGAGTATTAATTATGATGGTAAAACCATAGGCATAAGACAAAAATGTCTTGGGAAAAACTGAACATAAGGTCACCCTAGTCATTAGTGACCATGAAAAAAATTTCTTTACCATTTGCAGAAATTTTTTTTTTCTTCTTTTCTCTTAGATCCACTTGAGTCAGCCTTTTGCCCCCATGATCCACAGAAATAGATGAGTTTTGCTGTTATTTATTCTAGATCAAAAAATGTCTTCTGGACAAAAACATTGTTCAATGTTGGGACTACATTTAATTTTATCTTCTGCTAAATTTTGGTGAGTAAATTTATCATATTTAAATATATGTAAACACATACACAAAAAACTTTTTACTACTACTTCAGTTAGAAGGTTGGTCTGGTTTATCTAGATCAGAGTTCAGAAAACATTTCTTAAAAAGGTCCAGATAGTAAATATTTTTGACTTTGTAGACCCTATGGTATCCCTTCTAATGATTCCACTCCATCACTGAAGCATGAAAGCAGCCATAGGCAATGCATAAATGAATTAACATGGCTGTTTTCCAACATAACTTTGTTTTTTGGACACTGAAAATTGAATTTCATATAATTTCTGCATGCCTTTTAGAAACCAAACTTTTTATATTGAGGTAACTGAAGATTCACATGAAGTGGGTAAGAAATAATACAGAAAGATGCATGTACTCTTTACCCAGTTTCCCCCACTGGTAACATGTTGAAAAACTCTAGTTCAATAACAGAGCCAGAATACTGACATTCATACTTGCGAGGTACAGCACTTTTCCATCACCATACAGATCCCTCATGTTTTTATTTTATAACCACGTCCATTTCCCTCCCACTTGTGTGCTCTTTTCAGCTCCTAGTAGCCACTTATCTAATATCTGTTTGTATAATTTTGTCATTTAAAGAATGTTGTATAAATGGAATAAGACTGCAAGTAACCTTTTAGGATTAACTTGTTTCACTCAGCATAATGTTCTGAATATTCATGTTGGTTGTTGCATGTATTAATAGTTAAACCCTTTTTAACTGGCTTTCTCTGACAATGACTTTTATAGGGCAATGGATGACACTGCCACTTAAGTACCAGGTAAAAGTTAAAGTCCCAATTCTTGACATGGCCTCCATTGGTAGCTAGCTGGGGTGGGAGGTGGGGGCCTTCTCTTTGTTACTGGGAGGGGATGGGTGTTCTGGCTCTTTATGTGGTCTCTTCAGTGGGAGCTGCTTCATTACCACTGGGCAAAGGTGAAAGTCCTGACTCTTCACTAGACTTCTTCTGGCATCACCCAGTAAGGAAAAGGTACTGAGTTAGTTAGAAGTTTAGGCTCACCATGTGATCTCCACTGACATTATGGGGCTGGGGGCTCATACTGGTTAGCAAGGATGAAGTTCCTGGTTCCTACTTTCACTCTTCTGACAAAACCGCAGGGAGGTGGGAAGCAGATATTGGACTGCCTTGTTATAGCCTCTCAATGGTAGACATCTAGGTCCCTTATTCCACCATTGTTGGCATTAAGGGGGGTGAGACCACTGTTTTTTTTCTGTGGTCTTTAGGAGGAGTGGAGAGATTATTATCCAAAAAATTTTCCAGTGCAGGTAAACTGCCCCTTTCCTGGTCCTTTGGCTAAAGAAACCAAAGAAACTTTATTTACTGGTATTTCTGGGTTAAATAGTAAGCAGAATCTTCCTATGTTTGATTTTATATGTAATATCCTGAATTATTAGCCTTATATAATGGGAGAAATAGGGAAAAGTATATCTATTTCATATTCCCAGAGCTGGAACATATTGCATTTTATATAATTTTTGTGTGCTACTAAATATTATTCTTAAATTTTTTCAATAATTTAAAAATGTAAAAACTATTCTTAGTTCACAGGCCATACAAAAATAGATCATAAGCCAGATTTGGCCTAGAGGTGATAGTTTGCCAATCCCTTGTTCTAGACCATCACTACTAATAGCAGAAACCCCCTTACTTCTTTAAGTTTTTATACATGACTGACACGGTTTGGCTGGGTCCCCATCCAGATCTCATCTTGAGTTGTAGCGCCCATAACTTCCATGTGATGTTGGAGGGACCCAGTGGGAGATAACTGAATCACAGGGAGGTTTCTGTTATACTGTTCTTGTGGTAGTGAATAAGTCTCGTGAGATCTGATGGTTTTATAAGGGGTTTTCCCTTTCAGTTGGCTCTCATTCTCTCTTGTCTGCCACAATCTAAGAAGTGCCTTTTGCCTTCCGTCATGATTGTGAGGCCTCCCTAGCCACATGTAACTGAGTTCATTAAACCTCTTCTTCTTTAAAACTTACCCAGTCTCAGGTATGTCTTTATCAGCAGTGTGAAAATGAACTAATACAATGACTGTTCAACACTCTGTGCCTGAGGTTTCTAATACCTGCAGTTCTCAGTAATCTGATTCTGTTTGTTATTTCTTTTCTCTCAAAAGATTTGTCTTTCCATTATTTTGGAGCTGATTATTTGATCTTAATCATATACCTAAGTTGAGGGACATTTTTCTCCAGACAGGAAGACTTTTCTTCTGCTTCTGTTGATAGCCGGGGGCACCACTGACATGGAATCTTTTCTCTAGATTTTGGCTCAGTGCAGAAGTCTCATGTTTAGCTTCCCTTTGTTGCCTCTGGCTTAAGGTATAGTATCCAAATACTAGTGTTGCTCTCTTGTCTTCACCCTTCAGAGCAACCCAGGTGCAGGTCAGGTGTGGGGATGAAGATATAAAGTTTTAGGATATTTTTAGACCTCCCCTACCTCAATAGAGACCCACGGTGTGTTGTAAAAGTGTGTTTTCTTTACAGAAGCTGTGTTCTTTAGTGGGAAAGTCTCGCAGAACTCTCCTCTGAACTATTACTGGAAGCAAAGGTCAGTGTTCTATTTCTACAATTCTATTGACTCTCTTTCCATTTTAATATATATGTACATTATATTTTTCTAACAAGATCTAAAGTTTGTCAATGTTTCGATCATTCTCCCAAACAGTTTAGGAAACTTTGAGATTTAACTTTTTGATATCCACCAAATCCCATCTTCTATATAATTTTTGTCATTGAGTATATTAGTTCCATATAGGATTTTTATGTTTTATTTTAAATTGACTTTTAATAAATTATGTATGCATAAATTGCCTGAAAATAGTTTTATAAGATTTACAACAAAAATAATAATCCCCTTTGTCACTTTTTCCCATTTCCAAATTCCCCTCTTTTAAGGCAATTATTTTCAATATTTTTCATTTCTTCTGGTATTGCCTCTTTTTAAAAAGAAAATCTAAGTAATGGCCTTCTGCTTTTTATCTACTATGAAAGATGTAGTTTTTAAAACACTATGAAAGATGTAACTTTTAAAAAAAGCTTTCTTAAATAACGTATTTCCCCATATATTCATTACTCCTTTTGAAAACATCTCAATATAGTTCCTTATAATTTTGATTAAATCAGTATTCAATGTTTATGTAATTATGACTATGTAAATATTATTCATAGCTGATTCATATATTGTAGTATAATTACATTTCTTATGCAACTTTTTGTTTTTCCTGTAATTAAAATTGCCTTGCTTTTTTTCTTTACTTAGTTTTCTTTGTTTCTATCACTTTGTTTCCAACTCTGCCAGAAAAAGTGAAGTCATATCAGGAATATTGAAAAAGAATACATTGAGTACCACTGTGTGCTACTTACTGCATTCACGGACCTTACATTCTAGATTAGTAGGTTCAAAGACTCAACATTCTCAATCACTAAGTTCAAAGACTCAACATTCCAGCTTAATACATTCAACAAATACTAGTTTTGATTTTTCCTTGGAAATTTCCTTTTGAGAGACATTTATCCTCCTGATCCAATTAAACTGTTGCTCTCCATTTTTGCTGCACAGTAATTTCTTTTCATTCTCATTCCAGAAATTCCATTCATTTGAATAAGAGCGCTTGTTTCCTAAACTCAATGATGTATTTTTTTCTTGGTTGACTCCTTCATTTGTGATGAGTATGCCCAGCTGAATAAAAATATGGGGCCCAGGCCTAGCTCGGTGGCTCATGCCTGTAATCCCAGCACTTTGGGAGGCTGAGGCAGGCGGATCAGGAGGTCAGGAGATCGAGACTATCCTGGCTAACATGGTGAAACCCCGTCTCTACTAAAAATACAAAAAAATTAGCTGGGCGTGGTGGTGGGCGCCTGTAGTCCCAGCTGCTCGGGAGGCTGAGGCAGGAGAATGGTGTAAGTATGGGAGGCGGAGGTTGCAGTGAGCCGAGATCGTGCCACTGCACTCCAGCCTGGGGACAGAGCAAGACTCCATCTCAAAAAAAAAAAAAAAAAAAAAAAAAAAAATGTGGAGCCTGTGTTAATCAGTAGTGGGATTGCTCCTGTGAATAGTCAGTGCCCTTTAGCCTGTCCAATGCCATGAGACCCTGTCTCTTAAAAAAAAACACAAAAGTTAAACAAGACCAGCCTGCAGACAATTAAACCAAGCATGACACCCTCAGTGAGCATGAACAGGTCACACATACCCATGAAGCTAGCTTGGTTCTCAAGTTTGGGGAATTACAATGTTAAAAAAAAAATCCTCCTAATGATATAATATTTAAACTTGGGGAACAACAATTGAAATATAAACTTGATCTGTGGAGTTAGTTTGGGAGGACGAGTGATTTATTGTCTTTTGTGTGTGTGTGTGTGGGTACCTGAGATTCTGTATCCAAAGGTTCATTATTTCCCTTTCCTGATTTGATTGTGACTGACAGAAAATGAGGTCTGGTCTTCCTTCCTACCATTGCCTGACAGATAAGCCAATATTTTCAAGGTAAGATGAGCTCCCAGACTCAAATAAAAAGACATTTGAGAGCACAGCCATTTGAACTAAAAAATAACAGATTAGGTTACAGATACAAACCGAATCAGAATATCAGAACAGTTACAAAAAATTAAAGTAATAAACATAATAAAAGAGAAAAAGTATAGTTACTAACAATATGAGACAAGAACAGCAAAACACCAAAAGAACAGAGGATATTATGTATAAAAAATAATTGCATAATGAAAGCTGCAGATGGGATGAGTAGCAGAACGGATAAAGCTTGAGGAATGAAGTATTGAAAGAAAATATCAGATGGAGAAAATCCTCCAGAAGGAAGAAGCCAAGAACAAAAAGTAAGAAAATATAGAAGAGAAGCCAAGAGACGAGGAGGAAAATGGAAAAGTGCTAACTTTTTGGAATTAAAATATTTTACAAGTCTTCATATTGAAAGAGCTTGTAGAAAGTTAAAAAAGAGAAATATTGAAAAGCACATACACAAATACTATAGTGAAATTCAAGACTAACAAAGACAAAGAAAAAATATAAAAATTTCTGAAGAGAATAAAAAATTGACATGCAAAAGGACAAGAAAATATCAATCTCAGGTTCCTCAATTGCAGCACTCGGGTCAAGAATAAATGAAGCAATATTTTAAAAATATCACAGAAAGAGATCTTAAATTTAGTGTGAGCCAAATTGTTCTTCAGAAATGAGAGTATAATATAAAAATAATATTCTCAGGCAGACAAGATCTCAGGTTTGCCACACAAAAGCTCCTACTAAAAACAGTTTTGGATAAAATACTTAAATAAAAATAGAGAAAAATCCAGGAAATACATGAAATGTATGAGGTAAAGACGATTAAAAGAATAAACATTTGTTGCTGTTTTAAAAATTTGCTGTTTGAAAAATTTGCTGCTTCAAAAATTGCTAACTCCCCTTCTCCCCAAAAACCCAGATGCAAAGTTGAAAGTCTAGATAATGATAGTATGGTAAGAATCAAGAGGATAGTTCTGATCTCATTAAGAGGGAAATAGAGATGTAAATTTTAAAATAAAGTAAGAATATAAAACAAAAAGTGGGACAAACTGAAATAATGAATTAAGACAATAAAAGCAGGTCTAAGTTTATCAACAATTTAAAAAAATAAAATTAGACTGAACTCACCAGTTAAAAGATATGGTTTGATAAGTAAATAATCCAAATGTGTACCAAAAAGATAAGAACATTTAAAGGTCAAAAGCAAAAATATGAAGAAAAGATACATCAGGCAAATGTTAGCCAAATGAAAATTAGTGTAGCTATTTATATCCGATAAAATAGACTTTAAAGTACAAAATAATGATTAGGAATACAATATATCATCAAATAATAATAAGGATTAAATGCACTATGGAGGTGTAGAAATTTTAAGCCTCAAAATACATGAATCCAAATTAATAATATGAGAGAAATGTTTATAAATCCAGGATTATACTAAAATTTCAGTACATCCTTTCATTATTGGTAAGTTAAATGTATAACAGTTTGAAAATATTGAAAATATCTAAGCACTAAAATACCTAAACAATACATGCAACAAACTTGATGTGATAGGCAGATATAGAGTTGTTCTGCATCTAACATTTAGAGATGGCACATTTCTCTGAAGAAAATGGGAGACATTTACAAAAGCTGATCAGAATCCAGGCAATAAAATAAGTCTGATAAATTTTAAAAAACAAGCATCATTCAGATCCCAGTCTTTGAACACAATGTGATTAAGTTAGTTAATAGCAAAATGTAAATACAAAATTCCACATATTTGGAAATTAAAAAAATATTAGCAAATAACTCACAGGTTAAGGAAAACATCATATGAAAATTAAAAATTGTCTAGAAGTAAATGATAAGAAAACACTACTTAGCAACGTGTATTGTACTTCAAGAGAAACTTATAACTTTAAGGACTTACACTAGAAAAGAAGAAAGAGAAAAAAAAGAGGCTGGATACAGTGGCTCACTCCTGTAATTCCAACACTTTTCTTCTCAGAACAGAGCTGGGTCTGGCTGCATTTTCTCCTGGCCCAATAACGAGAAGCAGACAAACTAGGAAAGAAGGGAATTTATTGCTATTGCTGAATACAGGGAGAAGGTTGGAGATAGTTCCACCAAACCAACTCAAAGTGTTACAATTTTCTTAGTGCTTATATAGGTTGGGGTTATGTGCCTATGTGCACTACAGCATTTGCCTAAATCTATAGGTAACTAATTTTGTTTCAACTAGAAGGTCAGAGGGGGAAAAAAAATGCTTGCTAAATCCAATTAAGCTGTGAGGGCCCCAGTGCCTTCAAGGCCTGTCTACTGTGGTACCAGAGTGATTATTTCTAGCTTATCTTCTTTACAGCTTGGTCCAAAGAGCTGCCTTAGACTCTCCAGTAAATCTATTCAAACAGTTGCCTCTGTTACCTTGACTCATCTCAGATACTGTCAACCCAAGACGGGTCCTGGCACTAGGAAGGCTGTCTCTTTTGTTTTGACTTGCTCCAGCAAGGGAGAAGGCTATGCAAGGCTCCTGATGGCCATGTTTGCATTTCTAGCTTTGATGTCTGGGCACCGATTATTTGCTCAATGTTAAGGCAGCTCTGTGGAAATTTGTCCATGTAACTGGAGTGCTATGCAGGCTTGTCTGTGTGGCTGTCATGCAGGCCTGTCTATGGGATTGTCAGGAAGAATTGGACTGCCACACTTTGGGAGGCCAAGGAGGGTGGATTGCTTGAGGCCAGGAGTTTGAGACCAGCCTGGCCAATATGGAGAAACCCATCTCTACTAAAAATACAAAAATTAGCCAGACATGGTGGCGCGCGCCTGTAGTCCCAACTACTCAGGAGGCAGGAGAATCGCTTGAACCCAGGAGGAGGTGGAGGTTGCAGTGAACAGAGAATGTGCCACTGCATTCCAGCCTGGGAGACAGAGGGAGACCCCTTCTCAGAAAGAAAAAAGAAAGAAAGAAAGAAAGAAAGAAAGAAAGAAAGAAAGAAAGAAAGAAAGAAAGAAGAAAAGAAGAAAGTATTACAATCAGTAAACTAGGTATCTAAAGTCATAAACACAAAACAATAGCACAAATAATATGGAAATAAAGGAATATGTGTACATATATACCAAAATCAACAAAAAATAATACAAAAATAAAATTAAGAGGCACACAAATATTTCTGGAACATCATTTATTGAAGGATACTTTGGTGGATAGAAATTCTAACAGGTGAGCAGGTCCCCTATCATCTAGGCATTCTACATATATCTGGCAGAACTGGACACCAGATTTGGGGAGAGGACCTCTGGCTTTGGACTGTGAAGGAAGCACAAGTCCCTTTCCTGATATATGAAGTGATGGACTCTAAGTGTACAGGTCATAGCACTGTGACTTGGCAACATTTTTATCTATATCCTTATTCCTTGATCATGGCATTTATTAATGAGGAAACACTAGTACTTCCTTTGTCATGGTGAGGGGCTAAGGTATGAATCTTAATTCAAACCTTCTAGAACCTGAGGCCTTCACTGTAACACTCTACAAGACTGATTGCCTTAAGTATTAAACAATAGCTAGTTTCCAGTGGAGCACTGCAGGAGGTACCCTGCAGGGAATCAGTCTTGGACAAATTTACTCTTACCTTTCAACGGTGAAGAAAGGCAAGTATTTGGTCTTTTAAAAACCTAACAAAATAGACAAATTCATAAGTGCAATTAATCACATTAATAGACTACAAATACCATTTCATAAACATTTGATACAATTTAATAACTAATCATGATAAACATTCAAAGGAACTTAGAAATAGAAGGAAAAGGATCTTGACCTGATAAGTCTCCATGAAGTGATACTTCATAGATATACCTTTTTTCTTTTCTTTTCTTGAGACGGAGTCTCACTGTCACCAGGCTGGAGTGTAGTGGTGTGATCTCGGGTCGCTGCCTCCAGGGTTCAAGCGATTCTCCTACCTCAGCCTCACAAGTAGCTGGGACTACAGGCGCCTGCCACCATGCCCAGCTAATTTTTGTATTTTTAGTAGTGATGGGGTTTCTCCATGTTGGTTAGGCTGGTCTACAAACTCCTGACCTCAGGAGACCCTCCCGCCTCGGCCTCCCGAAGTGCTGGGATTATAGGCATGAGCCACCGTGCCCAGTCTTCATAGATATTTACAAAACATATTTGATATCTCTATAGGTAACATTATAATACTTTTAAAAACATATTAAGAAAATACTAAATCCTAAATAGATAAATCATGTTCATGGATGAAACTTAATATCATACTGATGGCCAGGTGCAGTGGCTCACACCTATAGTCCCAGTGCTTTGGGAGGCCAAGGTGGGCTGATCTCTTGAGCTCAGGAATTCGAGACTAGCCTAGGCAATATGGCAAAACCCCATCTCTACAAAAAAATACAAAACATTAGCTGGGCATGGTGGAGTGCGCCTGTAGTCCCAGCGACTTGCGTGGCTGAGGTGAGAGGATCACCTGAGCCCAGGAGGTCCTCAAAGCTGCAGTGAGCTGATTGTGCTACTGCACTCCAGTCTGGGCAATGGAGTGAAGCCTTGTCTCAAAAAAAAACACAACAAAAAAATTATACTGATGACATTTCTCCCCATATTGATCTGTAGGTTCAAAGTAAGTAACAGTCATAAAATTTGATAAGATTATTTCCAGTTTACACAGTCAAGTAAAAGATCACCAACAGAACACTTCTAAAGGGAAGTCTGTGAGGGGTGGATTGGGATTTTACCTACTGGATTCTAATGCTTATGAAAAAGCCATAATAATGAACACAGTGTGGTAATAGTGCAAGGATAGATAAATTGACACAGTGTAATAGAATGAGCCTAAAAACAGGTCGAAATGTGTTTGGGATTTTGGCATATGATCACAGTTGCATGAGAGATCAAGGAGGAAAAGAGATTGGAGCTGGAAAAAGCATATCTATATGGAAAAAGATAATATTGAATTTCTGTTTCATATCGTATACAAAAATAAACCCCAGGTAAAGATATACATATCAAAAACAACATTTTCAAACATCTTTTAAAAATTTAGAGTTTTGTTTTTTAACATCTTTAGGGAGGGTAAGATTTCTTAAACCTGTAACAAATAAGCATTGGCTACAGAGAAAAAAATTTAAAATTTTGACTGTATTAAAAGCAAGGATTTTTTTTTCTTCCTCAGGTCCAAGATGGCTACTGAAAAACAAGAATTTTTGTTTATCAAAAGCCAACATAAAGAATGAAATTACAAATAACACAGGTGGGAGAAAGTATTTACAATGCACCAAACTAACAGGTTACAGTTAATAATACACAGAGAATCTTTACTCATTAATAAAAAGAGGACAAATAACCCAATAGAAAAACAGACAAGATAAATGAACAGGCACATCAGAGGGAAGAAATGCAAATAGCCAATAAACATATGAAGAAAATGTTTACTCTCTTTAATGATCAGAAAAATACACATTGAAATAATGAGATACAATTTTATACCTAACCATTTGAGAAAAATAAAAACCTAGAAAATACCAATATGTTTAAATAACACTGACACATTACTGCTGAGAGCATAAATTGGTATCACTACTAGAATACAGTTTGGATTTGCCTCTTAGAGTTGAGCATTAACACACCATTTAATGCACCGTTTCACAGACAAGTCTAGTCCCAAAAGAAACTTTTGCACTTACATAGTAGGAGCTGTTCTAAATAGCAAAACCCAAAGAACAATCCAAATGCTCATTAAAGGTAAAATTAGATGACTACATTGTGGTGCATTCACCCATTATAGTATTCTACAGCTATAACCATAAATTAATGAGAATTATATAATAATGTGGATGAATGGATAGTTACAACATGGATGAATGATAGCAACGAGTGAGAAAAATGTTCCTTCAAGTTATATATAGCCTCAATCTCTCTCTATATAAAGTTTTAAGCAATTAAACACACATACACACAGGCACACATGCATTCTCTCTCTCTCTGTCTCTCTCTCTCTTTAGGAATATGCATAAATGCAATTGCAAAACTGTATAAAATTAAAAGTAAGGGAGTGATAAGCAGAAGATTCATGATGGACTCAAGATTCAGGTAGAGGTTTCCTCAGACTGGAGGAGACAGGGGGTGGGTTGGTGGGGGAAGTCTGACTCTTAGATTTAGTTTATTGACAAAGCTTTAGATTTCATAAATAAAAGTACACCATGCCTGAAAAATGGTGAGACCAAGGGGGTGATCCAAGGATTATGATTAATTCAATGTTATGCTCCTGAGAGCCATTAAATAACATATTCTCCAAATGAAGGATTTCCTAGAGAGCTTACTTTCCACATTTTAAAAATAGAGCACACAAAAAAAATAGAGCACAGAAAAAATTTATGGGACACCACACCTGACTAATTAATGCTCATTGAGAGGAAAGAACTTGTGTAATGGGGTGAAGAGAACACACCTAATGTGTTTGATGTTTATAGTGACATAACAGGATGTGCAGACTCTGAAGGAAGACTGTGTACTATACAGCTCAAATATAAGCCTGTGATCTCAGAGGTTGTTTTCAAAGACAACAACGGTAGATGTGTCACCATAGACACGTGAATTCAACCCAATACTTTCCATTGGGATTCATCTGTTTAGCCATAGGTCCCAATTTTTACTAGAGCTTCTGCAGACACTACCACAAACTGGCCACTACTGCTACCAGAAGCATTGTTTTGCACCAGAGATCAGCAAACATTTTCCCGTAAAGGTCTAAATATATTATTATATTACAAATATTTTAAGCTTTGTTAGATATAATATCACTGTTTCAAATATCTAAACCTGCCTTGTGTTTGCAAAAGCAGCCATAGATAAAATTTGAATAATTGAACGTGGCTGTGTTCCAATAAAACTCTAATTACAAAATCAGGTGGCAGGCCAGATTCTACTCACAGACTGACCTAGTTTTATACTATCTATCCCATAGTTGGTCTTTGTATCTTGCAGAGGCAGACTATGAATACAACATGCTTGCCAATATGATTTGATCGTCTTTATCCCATGTCTTAGAGTTTAATAAGTTATACCACAGCAGTTGCTTCATCTTCCAATATGAAAAGAAACAAAACCTCAGGATCCACACTACAGGAGTCCCTCCAACAGACTTCTTATCAAGTGACACTATCTACAGAGTTCCGAATTTGAGATGAGAAGCAAACAGTAACAGAATTTGAAAGGAAGATTCTCAGTTTTCTTTGGGAGCTAAAACTTGGTCGCTTTTAAAACCCAGGAAACCTTTCTGAGGGTGATCCACAAACTCTGTCTACCTCTGCTGCCTGTCTATTTATAAGTTTGGGACAAAATTTGAAAGTTTTATTCTACCAGTCATTAAAAAGTTTTATTCTACCAGTTATTTGGAAGTCGTTTTAGAAGAGCGTTGGGGATTTTTGGTGGTCTTTGGACACAATTTTCTCCATCCTATTTGTTAGGATGGATAACAAGCTCACTTTTTGCCATGACTACTCTCTGTCTTATCTATAAGTGCATGTGTGTGTGAGTGCGTGCACACACACGCACAAACACGCGCGTGCATGTGGCAGCCAAACATCTTCATAGCTGCCTCCCTGATATATATGCTTGTCTAGAACTTTTACTTGCCAGCTTACAGGACCAGTGTCTCCAACACGATACTGAGTTTCATCAACAGAGAAGGGGACTAGGACACTTTTTGTTGGGCAGTTGCAGGTTTCTGGTAGACTCACTGGCAAATTGAAGAGGAGTATGCACATAGGTCTTTAAGTACAACATTATATGTGGTAAAGTGGTACTGAAAGTTAAGAAATCGTATTGAATATTGGGAGTAGAGTGAGGGTCAACAGTGACAACTTAAAGGACTCTATGTTTCACTGTTGCGAGAGAGGGATGATGACCTTGGGTAGATATTTATTCAAAGAAGAGTATTGTTTCTGATTTAAAAAAAAAAGGGAGGTTGATAGACACAAAGAAGCAAGGGAAGAATGTGTTTTTATGACTAAGGGACATTATCAGTGTTTTAGAAACTCTTTATGCATGGTTAATAAATTCGTTTGTCATATAAAACAGGCATTTTTGTGCATTTTGGACAGGTCCGTCTAAGTCCCACGAACATTATTTTGTGTAAAAACTTACCAGAGTAACTAAGGTACTAGGGAAAATAATTTGGTTCCTTAACAACTCCTTATCCAAGGAGTTGCCACAGAATTTTCTAAATATTCCCCTTATAGAAAGCCTTCCAGAAAAGCTCAATCAGTAAACCTTTCAGGCTCTCTCCCAAATAAGTTCCGAATATGTGCAAATTTTTACTGTCAGTGATACCAAACTTACGCCCATTGACCATCTCTTGCCTGGGCTTTTGCAGTAGCGATTTGGCTGTACTCTTCCTTCCCTGGCCAGTCCTGTCTCCACAGAGCAGCCAAAGGCTTTTTTAAAAAAATTTATTTTTATTTTTATAACACAGGGTCTCTGTCACCCAGGTTGGGGTATAGTAGCACAATCTTGGCTCACTGCAGTCTTGACTTCCCAAGCTCAAGTGATCCTCCTGCTCAGCCTCCTGAGTAGGGAGCAGTTGGGACTACAGGCACGCACTACCATGCCTGGCTAATTTTTGTATTTTTTGTAGACATGGGGTTTTGCCATGTTGCTCAGGCTAGTCTTGAACTCCTGAGCTCAAGCAATTCGACTTCCTTGGCCTCCCGAAGTGCTGGGATTATAGGCATATGACACTGCACCTGACCCAAATAGGCCTTTTAAAAACACAAATGTGATCAAGTAGTTTTTCTGCTTCACACCCTCCTATCGATTCCCATTTCCAATAAATACAATCCTAACTCCTTGCTGGGCATAGTGCGGTACATGACCTGGCCTCTGCTCAACTCTCCAGCTGCATCTTGTTCCCCTTTCCCCTCAGTAAGGATAGCTCTCTTTCTCCAACTACACCAACCTTCTTATCAAATATGCCAAGCTTGTTTCCTTCTGTCCTAGGGCTTTTGCATTTGTTGATCTCCATGCTTGAAGCATTCTGTCTCTAGATATTCACACATTTTTTCCTTCTTATGCTTTGAATTTCATTTCAAGCATTATTTCATCAAGGAACTTTCCAGTCCACACCCCGAAAATGTGAACCCCTGGGCATTCCCAAGTCCATCATTCTGTTTGATTGTCTTCATAGCACTTTTGCCTTCCTGAAATTATTTTGTTAAATTGTTTCATAAAAGCCCTGGATGATCTTGACAGAAGATGAAAAAGTGAAACAAGGAGGTGGGTGGGGGCCAGGCATGGAGCCAGGGTGCTTTTGAACATAGGCAATGTGGTTTCTTTTGAGAAATGTTTTCTTTTGAGAAAAGTTGGGATATATAGACTACCATATGTTTTCTGTGGTTTGGTTCTTCACTATTTTCAACATTCTAAGAGTTTATACATATTTCAACAAAAGAAAGAGAAAGAACATGCAGCTGTCTCCAAAATTATTTTAAGTCTCTTTCACATCTATTTGCTAATTTAGTATCAACTACTGAGAGGCAGTTTAGTGTAGTGTTCTGAAGCTGACTGAATTCCCATTCTTCTGCTTACCAGCTGTGAAGTCTTGGGAATGATAAAGCCTATCTGTACCTGTGTCCTATCCGTAAAAGTGGGATAATAATAGTACTTATTTTAAACATTTGTTGAGAGGATTACATTAGTTAACAGCCCTGTGTTCCTAGAATAACCTGTGGCACATCATAAATATTCAACAAATGTTAACTCTAATTTTTACCAGAGAGTATAAAACAATCCTGCGCTTGAAGCTTCTCAAGAGAAATGAAAGGTTGAAATGTCCATTTCCACTCCAGATGAGGTGGCAGGAGTGATCAGGGCTCCTCCCCTTACTTTTGAAGCAGTTCCCAGGTTTTGTCCACAGAGCTTCACTACGGCAAATATATTTCTGTCTGTCTTTCTTCAAACTACTTAAATAGTTGGAAAAAGTGAAAGAAGTCTCATCATCAGCAGCTGAGAAGCAGTACAAGTAACATCTGAGAAATTCTAAAAGGGATTTTAGAAAAAAAGTTCTGATTTGGTTACCAAGCATTGCACACGTGCACATGCATACACACACACACACACAGCCCATTTTAAATATATTTACTTATTTGATCTAGCAAAAGAAAAGGATTCCCTCTTAATCTTACTTGTTGACTTATTTTGTTTCTTCCTTCAACCAGACCAAAATCCATGAGTAGTAATTTCGACTCTTTTGCTTATAACAATATCTCTAGAATCTAGAAATATTTGGCATAGAATAGGTGCTCAATAAGTATTTCTTGAATGAAATAACAACATCAGCAACTCTTTGAGGTAGGTGCTATGATTATCCTGTGGTATATGTTTAAAAATGAGGTTAATTAACTTGTCCAAGATAACAGCTAGTCAATGCTAGTGCCAGGTTCAGCTAGTGCTTTTAAACATTCCATAGCATTGCATCATGTTTCTCCCTTTAAAATATCAATCCACTTGAGTCTTTAATCCATCTGGAGTTAATTTTTGTATAAGGTGTAAGGAAGGGGTCCTTTTCAATTTTCTACATATGGCTAGCCAGTTCTCCCAGCACCATTTATTAAATAGGAAATCATTTCCCCATAGCTTGTTTTTGTCAGGTTTGTCAAAGATCAGATGGTTGCAGATGTGTGGTCTTATTTCTGAGATCTCTTTTCTGTTCCTTGGTCGATGTGTCTGTTTTTGTGCCAGTACCATGCTGTTTTGGTTACTGTAGCCTTGTAGTATAGTTTGGAGTTTTGGTACGGTGATGCCTGCAGCTTTGTTCTTTTTGCTTAGGATTGTCTTGGCTATACATGTCTATACTTGTGTTTTTGGTTACATATGAATTTTAAAGTAGTTTTTTTTTCGAATTCAGTGAAAAATGTTAATGGTAGTTTAAGACTCAAATGTAAAACCCAAAACTATAAAAACGCTATGGGAAAACCTAGGCAATATTATTCAGGATATAGGCAAGGGTAAAGATTTCATGATTAAAACATCATAAGCAATTGCAACAAAAGCAAAAATTGACAAATGAGATCTAATTAAGCTAAAGAGCTTCTGCACAGCAAAAGAAGCTATCATCAGAGTGAACAGGCAACCTACAGAATGGGAGAAAATTTTTGCAATCTATCCATCTTACAAAGGTCTAATATCCAGAGTCTACAAGGAACTTAATTTTACAAGAAAAAAAAAAAAAAAAAGCAAACAACCTCGTTAAAAAGTGAGCGAAGGACATGAACAGATACTTCTCAAAAGAAGACATTTATGTGGCCAACAAATATTTTTAAAAGTTTAGCATCACTGATCATTACAGAAATGCAAATCAAAACCACATTGAGATATCATCTCATTCCAGTCCTATTGTGATTATTAAAAAGTCAAGAAACAACAGATGCTGGAGAGGTTGTGGACAAATAGGAATGCTTTTACACTGTTGGGGGGAATGTAAATTGGTTCAATTATTATAGAAGACAGGGTGATAATTCCTCAAAGATCTAGAACCAGAAATACTATACTATTTGAGCTAGCAATCCCATTAGTGGGTATACACCCAAACGAATATAAATCATTCTGTTATAAAGATATATGCAGGTGTGTGTTCATTGCGGCACTATTCACAATAGCAAAGACATGGAATCAACCCAAATGCCCACCAATGATAGACTGGATAAGGAAAATATGGTATATATACCCCATGTAATACTATGCAGCCATGAAAAGGAATGAGATCATGTCTTTTGCAGGGACATGGATGGAGCTGGAAGCCATTATCCTCAGCAAACTAGCACAGGAACAGAAAACTAAACACTGCATGTTCTCACTAATAGTGGGAGCTGAGCAATGAGAATACATGGACACAGGGAGGGAACAACACAAATTGGGACCTGTTGGGGAGCAGGGAGAAAGGAGAGCATCAGGATAAACATCTAATGCATGCGGGGCTTAATACCTAGTTGACGGGTTGATAGGTGCAACAAATCATCATGGCACATGTTTACCTATGTAACAAACCTGCATGCCCTGCACATGTATCCTGGAATATAAACTAAAATTATGAAGGGGTGGACTGTCCCTCCACACCTGTGGGCGTCTCTCCTTAGGTGGAACAAGAGACTTGGGAAAAGAAATGAGACACAAAGTATAGAGAAAGAAAAAGTGGGCCCAGGGGACCAGTGCTCCGCATACAGAAGACCCACGCCAGCACTGGTTCCCTCAGTATTTATTGATCATTATCTTTACCATCTCAGAAAAGGGGAAGTGGCAGGACAATGGGATCATAGTAGGGAGAAGGTCAGCAGAAAGACATATGAACAAAGATCTCTGTGATATGAATGAGTTTAAGGAAAAGTGCTGTGCCTTGATATGCATATGCAAACGTCTTCATAAACCTTTTTAGTCCTTAAAGAGCAGCATTGCCACCAGCAGGGCCCACCTTCAGCCTTAAGGCGGGTTTCTCCTATCTCAGTAAATAGAACATACAATCGGGTTTTATACCGAGATGTTCAATTGCCCAGGGATGGGCAGGAGACAGATGTCTTTCTCTATCTCAACCGCCAGCAAGGGAGGAGACCACCCCTCATATTGTCTTATGCCCAGTTTCTGCCTCCAAAGAAAGAAGAAGTAAAAACTAAAAGGTAGAAATGAAATCCACAGGCAGACAGCCCGGCACCGAACCCTGGCCTGGTAGTTAAAGATCCACCCCTGACCTAATTGGTTCTGTTATCTATAGATTACAGACATTGTATAGAAATGCACTATATAGAAATCCCTATCTTATTTTGTTCCGGTCTAATTACTGGTGCACACAGCCCCCAGTCACGTACCCCCTGCTTGCTCAATCAATCACGACCTTCTCACATGCACCCCTAAAGTTGTGAGTCCTTAAAAGGGAAAGAAATTGCTTACTGGGAGAGCTTGGCTCTTGAGACAGAAGTCTTGCCGACGCCCCAGCTGAATAAACCCCTTCCTTCTTTATTTCGGTGTCTGAGGAGTTTTGTGTGTGGCTCGTCCTGCTATACCAGGAGGCCTTCTTTCCTCTTATACTAATCCTCCTCAGCACAAACCCTTCACAAGTGTCAGGCTGGGGGACGATCAGGTCTTTCCCTTCCTGTGAGGCCATATCTCAGACTATCACATGGGGAGAAACCTTGGACAATACCTAGCTTTCTTAGGCAGAGGTCCCTGCGACCTTCCACAGTGTATATGTCCCGGGGTACCTGAGATTAAGAGAATGGTAATGACTTTTAACAAACATGCTGCCTTCAGGCACTTGTTTAACAAAGCACACCCTGCACAGTCCTAAATCCGTTAAACCTTGAGTCACCACAGCACATGTCTCTTGCAAGGACAGGGTTGGGAGTAGGGTCACAGATTAACAGCAACTCAAATACAGAACAAAATGGAGTTTCTTATGTCTACTTCTTTCTATATAGACACAGTAGGAGTCTGATCTCTCTTTCTTTTCCCCATAAAATTAAAAAAAATCAATCCCAGTATTTTATCCACTCCATTACAAATTACACCTGGATATGACCACCTAATTACTTTACATAGCCCCTAATCTTTTACTTATCCCATCCAGCTAGAAAGTTACTGATAGAATAATCTGTAGACACTGGTTTTTGCATCTCAGTCTACTGTTCAAAAATGTCAGTGGCATCCCATAGAAATTAATATATTTGTCTACATCAACTCTGTTTTCAAGCTCATTCCCGTTTTGGTGTCATTTTTTCTTGGATATCCAGCTACAATGAAAATTGAACTCATGCTCAAATATATGTGTATCAATTGACTCAATGAGTAAATTAACATGTTGTCTTTGATTTATAAGAGACTTGTTAAAGTCACCTTAATCACAAAAGAATCTGAGAAAATTGACGCTCAGCAAAGTTTAGTGCCATTAACTGAGGTTTTTCAACAGGATATTGGAGCCAAGGCCACATAAGAGTGAACTGTTTAAAAAAACAGCAACCAAAAAAAAAAAAAAAAAAAAAAAGAAAACAAAAAAGCAAGGAGGAGCCTCTGGTTCCAAGTGAGTACAGTAATCTTAGAACCTGTTTCCAAGATTATAACCTGTTTTATGCAACCATCAGAGCCAAAGAAACTTAACTAAAGGATTAAAACTTACGTAAACAAAGATCCTTTTATTTACAACTCTGCTTCTCTGATGAACAAGAAGCTCCAGCTTACACGGTTGAGGTGCTTTATTCATACTGGCTACTCAATATGTAATTTTTAAAAAATCCGATGATCTTACAGTATGGAAGCAACAATGAATGGTGATGTTGGTGAATGCTAAGGTAAAAGTCCTTCATTTATTTGGGTTAAATGAAGTTTAATGGGTTGCAATTCAGTCATTTTTACTTGGAAAAATGTAAGGAGATTTAATGCTTACTTATAAGATTCTTTGGGTTTTCTAATTATTTTGTTTATACATTCCTATAGCAATGACAATTCTGTTTAATGCAGGATTCGTTTTGTGCAGTAATAATAATATTGTTTGTTTATGCATGCACAGATACAGGTTTACATTTTGAGTTTTTAAATATGTAGTTACAAGTGGCTTGGAGCATTAGAAGTATGTCTAAATGATTCTGGATAATGTTGTTTTTCTCCTGTCTTGTCATTGGCCTGGAAAGTCCCTTTTTGTTTATCCATTTCTTCCACAACCATTGTTCCAATTCTGATCAAGCCCCGTGTTCTTCACATGTCTCTCTCTCTCTAGAAATCTTAGAACATTAGTTGTCTATAACGTACATAGCTACACACTTAACACTCACATATACACATTTTTTTTTAGTTTTCTATTAAAGTTCAAAAATGAGAACATTATTTTTTCAAAGCCAAGTAACAGAGGAGTATATAAAAAAACAATTTTGCACATATCTTTTTACATTTCTTTCTATGCTCATGTAAAACATACATGATGTATGTAATTATACACATATGCTCCCCTACAACTTTTACTCACAAATATAGGATCATCATTACATACATATCTTGACTTGTTGCTGTAATCATTTATGAACTATGGACATCCCTCTAGGTCAGCATGTATATCTAAATCATGGTTAGTCCATAAACCCTTAGATAAGAATATCTATTTCTGCAGAATGAATTTCCAAAAGTGGAACGAAGAAACATCGTGTACTGCAATATACAATCCCATCACTTCTCCACCCCATTCCATTGTATGTGATAAATCTTTCAAAAAATTTTTTTAATTTACTATATGCAAAAATGAGGGTATTGTGCTACTTTTCAATCACATTTCCTTGGATACCAGTGAGATTTAGCATCTTTTATAAAAAGGTTATAATAATTTTTGTCTATTTGCCATTTTCCTCTTTTATAAACCCCAGTTCATACATTTTACCCACGTTTGCTTTTTCTTTTCAATTTGTAGAAGTTCTCTATTTTACATTAGAGTTATAAAGCTTACCTCTCATATACATTTCAAACATGTTCTCTATTTTTTGAAAAAACTTATTTATGGTATTTTTTCCCTTTGTGTAAATTTGTACTATTAAAGAAGTAGACTCTAATTTTTTTCCATTATATTTTCTTATTTTTTTTGTCTTTTTAAAAAAAGTTTTTCTTTAACCTAACATTACTCTTATTTTTCACAGTTTTTTACATTTTATTTTAACATTAAAATCCCTAATCCATTGCTCTTTTTCATCTTTAAACATGGCATTATGCAGGAATACCACTCTTTTCTTGCTGAATGAAGATCTAATTATAATTATAAAATCATTTATTGGCCGGGCGCGGTGGCTCAAGCCTGTAATCCCAGCACTTTGGGAGGCCGAGACGGGCGGATCACGAGGTCAGGAGATCGAGACCATCCTGGCTACACAGTGAAACCCCGTCTCTACTTAAAAAAAATACAAAAAACTAGCCAGGCGTGGTGGCGGGTGCCTGTAGTCCCAGCTACTCGGGAGGCTGAGGTAGGAGAATGGCGTAAACCCGGGAGGCGGAGCTTGCAGTGTGCTGAGATCCGGCCACTGCACTCCAGCCTGGGCGACAGAGTGAGATTCTGTCTCAAAAATAATAATAATAATAATAAAATAAAATGAAATACAATCATTTATTAAATAAGCTATAGTTTCTCTGCTGAGCTATTATGTATTTATTATGCATACGTATATTTCTGCTGAAGTATTTATCATATAACACATTTTCATTTATATTTATATTGGTTGTAGTTATAAACTCAGTTTTGTACAGTAACTTGTACATTTTTGTGGTCATAACATGGTATTTTAATCAAATTAATATCACAGAAGGCTTTAGTATCTCCTATGTCAGGTACCTACCATCTTTTTCAATATTTTTAGGCAAATCTTACATATTCATTCTTCCTTGTAAAATTTAAAGTCAAACTAAAAAGTAGAAATAAACAAAATAAAAAATAATTAAAATTAAAAATAATTTAAAATTATAAAGGAAAATTCAAATAAAAATTAGTATCTCAATAAAATTATGATTAAAATTGCATAATATATTTATATTTATTTAGGAAAGGTAAAGGTTTTAATAATATTATGGGTTTTCTTTGGTCCAGTAAGCATGATAGTTTTTCTTAATTCATGCAAGATGAACTTCAATATAAAATTTTGTATTCTTCTTCATACAGTTGCACATTTTTGTTAAAGTTTTCTGTGGTACTTTATGGTTCGATTGTTATTGTGAATGCTATTTCATTTTTATTTTAATTTTTGTATTATACTGCCAGTATAAAGAAAAGCCTTTGGTTTTATATATTTTGTATCATGTTTCTGTATGAAATTCTTTTATTAATTACAATATAGGAACTTTTTTTGTGTTTTGCAAGTATTAGTAATTTTCTTAATTAAATATATTTTGTTTTTAAATTTACAATATTTATGTATTAATTTCATTTTCTCATTTGCTTGTATTAGCTAATGCAAAAAATATCAAAACAGTGATGAATAATAATGATATTAGCTGGCAACCTTTATTTGTTCCTGATTTTCATGAGACTAGCTTGGTTATTTCACAGCACACTTATGGTGCTTTGTTAAGTGCCTGCTATGTTACTATCATCATCATCTTCCTGACAAGATGGTAAGCAATTGTTAGCAAAATACCAGTGGAAGGATCTGTTATTTTATGTGAATTAAGCTTTTTAGCCATTGGTATTAGTGGCTTGAGTGTACCACCCACTCCCAGGTGTTGAAAAATATCTAAATATATAAAAAAAAATGTTATGCAAGCCTCTTGCTGGGTTAATTTACTATTCCCCAGGACCAGCATTCTAAGCACTTTTTCTTCTCTGTGCACAGCTAATTTTGTAGAGGTGGCCATATCACCTTGTTCAGGAATAGCTTGCTCTAACTGCAGTATGTCTCCCTGCACATTTCTTTTTCTTGTGTTTTTTTTTTTCTTTTTGTTGTGTGTGTGTGTGTGTGTTATTTCTGAGACAGAGTCTCACTCTGTCACTCAGGTTGGAGTGTGGTGGTATGATCACAGCTCACTGCAGCCTCTACCTCCTGAGCTAAAGAGATCCTCCCATGTCAGCCTCCCTAGTAGCTGGGACTACAGACATGCACCACGACTTCTGGCTAATTTGTGTGTGTGTGTGTGTGTAAAGATGGGGTGTCATCATGTTGCCAAGGCTGGCCTCAAACTTCTGGACTTAAATAATCTGCCCACCTTGGCCTCCCAAAGTGCTGGGATTACAGACCACTGTACTGGCCCAACATTTTATACTGTTGCTGAGCCACTAAGGCAAGCTGACCAGAATGGGAAGAAAGATGTACATAGACACTGTCTTTTGAAGCACTGTCTTGTGCATGGGCCCATGTTTCTTTCTTGAAATCTATGAGCACCTAATGTGGAAAGGGGGTTTTCACTTACAGACACCCTAGATTTATATTTTCTCTACGAAGGTCACTGTGCAATGTTGAACCATGGCTGTGCTCTGCTTATTGCTAGATCGATACAAGGTTTATTATCAGTTCTGTTATTATTTTATAGAGGTAAGCACTAGGAAATATGTTTACATGAAGATGTTGTTGAGGGAAGGCATTTTACTATAGTAATGTCACTTGGTTATTTGAACCCTCTATAGTTATATGTCAAAATTCAAACTGTATTGCAATATCAAAAATTACTGTCAATTGATACACTGGTTTTCTTTCAAGTTTGTTGAAAACATTCAAAATTTTTACAGAAAAATACTTTAGTTACTAGAATCTTTCATTTTGCTGATTTCTGAGAAATATACCTTACAATTTTATCTAGATTGAAAAAAGGATTACTAACTGTATCTGTTTATCTCTTATAGTTACCTTGTTTTTGAAGCTATACATAGATTATATCAGCCGAAAAAAATTAAATTGGACATTGTCTACTGCAGAACTTTCTTTGATAAGCTGAGCAAAGATTTATTTATCTTTGCCAAATTAAAAATTTTTAATCTGGCTGGTCTCTAAGCAGCTTCAAAAATCTTGACAGAGCAACAGAAATAAATATTTTTGAGAATTTTATATCTATATTGATTAGAATTTCTTTCACAATTGCAAATGGTTATGTTTCTATTATGAATCTAGTAGAATCAGAGTTTATCATTCTCTGAACAGGAGTAATTAATCTTAAATAAAGGAAACTGGTTTTCTAAGGTTTAATGCATTGTTACCTAGATTGCTTTTGGGGAAGCAATGAAAATCACTGTGCAGTGTGAACCACGTCTGTGTTCTACTTATTGCTAGATTGATAGAGGGTTTATTATCAGTTCTGTTCTCATTATGTGATCTTGATCTTTATCTGCATATATATATATTCTGATTTGAAGTGTACAATGAAATCTTCTGTTGGAAAATTAACTACAAAACGTAAGGTATTTGGCCAGTGCTAAACAGGAGACTTAGAGAAATATGGTCTCTTGTGATTCTACCCCAGGAGGCATGAATTATTTGATTATAGGAGAGGAGAATGAAATATGCCACAGTAAGATTTAGAATAGGTGAGAGATAAGTCCTTCCTTTTGTAACATTTGAAAAGGAAATTATGCAGAAGCCAAGGGTTGGGAAAGAAGGACTAGCATGATGACTAAACTTAAGATACATTTTCAGAGAGGTTGGCTTTTCAAAAGGATCTACATGGAAAATGAAGAATTGAAAGTGACTTCTCTTAAAACTATTCATGTTCATGTACCCCTTGGAAAATTTTATGCATTCTAAATATTCATATACCTTGGTTTGGAGAACCTGTTTTGGACCACCTAGGGAACTTGTAAAATAAAGTTGTAAAATATACAAGAACAGGGTTTGTGAAAACTCTCATTGTCAGCATGTGTAACAGGTTGTGCAGATTGAGAGGTGCACTAGAGATCAAAGGGTAGAGATAAAGATAAAAGTCGTTTCTGTAGAGAGAGTTGTACTGTGAGTCCCACTTTCACTTCTGTTAGGGAAAGGTAAGCTATTCTTTCTTCTGATTTAAAGCCTAGGGAGCATAACTTTAAGTTTGCTCAGAGTGCTTTATATTTGTCCTCTGCAGTTTGGGAGACACAGGGGACTGGTGTCCAATTTATATTTAAGAAATTTAAGAAGTCTAAAAGGCAAAAGGCTGTGGCTGGGTCCACCTGCCAGGAGGTGAATGGAAGAGAAGGCCACATCTAAAAAAGAACTTGACGCCAGCCAGCGGTGGGTTACCCAGAGCTAGTTTGGGGCTGTCTTATATTTAGAATGATTGGATCATATGGAATGGTGATGAGAGTTTAGTAGAAAGAGGCTAAAAGTGTATGTTGAATATCTAAAGCTGCAGGGAGAAATTGGATGTGATTAGTCAGAGGAGATGCATTTACCCTGCCAAAGATACTGCAGGTGTCAGACCATGAATGAGGGGTGGGATCTCCAAAGAATTCAAGAAAGTGGTCTTAAGAGAAAGAGTCAGTTTTAGATACTGCCCTGGGCAAAGGAATCAAGGAAGACATTTCTTCCTTCATTAACTCTTCCCCTTTAAGTTTCAACTCTAGAGGAGATAGAACAGCTTTGTTCAATTGTAGGAGAAAAAGGAAGGCAGAAGGAGAGAAACTAGGATGAAAAATAGAGAAATAACCTAGACCCTCTTTCTCAAATGTAGACTTTGAACCTGATATAGTGGGAGGGAAGGAGATTTGATTTACATAAAGTGCGAAGTGAACTAGACATATTAATCCAGAACTGCGCCTTTTGGGGGAACTAAAAGTGACCAGAGGGCTTTTTTTTTTTCTTTTGAATGTCAACAGAAAGCAGTGCAGCCTGTTTGAGATTACAGTTAGTGTCAGTGGAATTAAAGAAAACAAAAAAACAAAACAAAACAAAACAAAACTGGCCCTATGAAATGAATTTGATAGGCAGTGGAGGAAGAACTAGCCTCTTTTCTAATATCACCATATACATCCCATTTGTTCAAGTTACCTGCGCCTACTATCCTTTTCAAATGTAAATATTGCTTGGGAGTACAACAGTGCATTATCACAACTTTCGAGTATTTTTCAATAACACACCTCTTTCGGTAAATATTGTCCTTATGCTCAGAAAGACACTAGGATTATAATTTTTCCTTCTGCAACTCTCCTCACTTTGGCATGCTGTTACTAGTTTTTCAGCTTATATATATATTTTACCATTTAACTTACAGACAACTTCATGAATCATGGAATAGATTTTGTTTCAGAGGCATGTCATCATCTCCATGAGATGGAAATTGATAAGGACAGTCAAAGCATTTGAATCAAATTTGGGGTCCTCTATAAATGAACATTTTTAAAGGAGAATTCATCACTTATAATAATGCTGTAAATCTTGGTGTTAAAATCCATGCTAAATGGGACTCATTGGTAGGGCTGTCTAATAGCTAAATTCAGTATGAACTATAATGTCAGAAAAATCTTTGACTTTGCTGTAATATTTTGTTACGTTTACATGGAAAATTTCAGAAATTTATACATTTTAAATCTCTTGAAATCATTATTTCTTGTAAGACAGCCAAAACAAATAAGTGTTCAAAGATGTGTCCTACCTTTGAAATGGGGACAGAAAATAAAAAATGGCTTAGGGGTTACTTAATACTGCTACTTAGCGGCAGAACAAGGACAAGACGGAGCTGAAGGCTGACAACTTTTCAATTAATTTGTCTAGCAGCAGGAGCTACCAATTATTGAAATTTGTAACATTTCAGGCTCTCTAAGAGGGACTTTACATAATTTATCTCATTTTGTATATGCTATGTGGATATCTAATCTTTTTAGGATTCAACAAAAGAAGATTTAGATATCTCCTGTTTGAGTCAATTCTAGGAAGCCTAAGAGATCTACCAAGATGGCCCCTTGGCAATCATCAAAGCATCAGAAATATTTCTGTTATTTGGATTTAAAAGTTAGTATCAATTCCATTGTTATAGTAGCAGCTTGGGTGTTCCAAAATGTCATCCAAGTGCAATATATGATGTAAATGTTTGCAAGACAGGAAAAAAAATTAGGAAAATGTAGACTGGGAAATGTTGTTGGGGGAATTTAGAAGTTGGGGCACAAGAAAATAGTATCTTTATTCTTCCACAACCTCCTGCACTGCGTTTTACAAACCTTATCATCATTTTAACTATAAATATATTTGTATTTCAGATTTTTAAAAGGCTATCTTTCACAAGTTTACATTCTTTTCCTTTTTGTGGACATTAGACATGGTCTAAGGTCCATATGACAATGTTTTTTGAGTAAAATAAAGTATGCAACAGTAATTTAGAAACTCAAAACTATATACGTTTACTTAAGTTTGGCCCGTATGGTCAGACACCTCCTGACACTACAAATATCTTTCTGTGATTTAAAGTTTTCTATAAAACTCTAGAAATAAATAGCTGGTAATGTGAACATAGTTCACTAGCATTTTTGTCTTACAAATCACACATTTTTGATAGTAACTGTCTGTGATCCCATCTATTTTTATAAGAATATAACATGGTAATCTAGTGTAACAGTGTACATGTATTTGCATTTTAAAATGAAGAAACAGTATGTAAATATTAGGCTGGGGCACAAGTAATTATGTCTTTTTGCCATTAAAAGTAATTTAATTTTAACATAAAAGTACATTAGTAATATAATATAAGTATATACTATAATTAGTAATATAATAGCATTATATAATAAAAAGCCCACAGGAAGCATTTTATTTTGAAGAAGAAATGAGATAGTTTACTTTTCCTATTCATTTTCTTTCTTGTATCTCTGTGGGTGCACGATTTTTTTCTTCATTTCTTAGTGGCACTTATGCCATTGGTGATTTGTATGTGTGTGCCTACTCTTTATGCTGTAAATCTTGGTGTTAAAATCCATGCTAGATGGGACTTAGTGGTCGGGCTGTCTAATAGCTAAGTTCATTATGAACTATAATGTCACGTCAAAAAATCTTTGATTTTGCAATAATATATTTTGTTCCATTTACATGAAAAAATAAGTTCTTCATATGGATACGGAAGAGTGCAGAGGTTAGACTGTGTTTTGAATTTCTGGTTTCCAGTTGGCACACTGATCATTTGTTAACTTAAGATCTTAGCTTGTGAATAAATCTTATCTGCATTGAATAAGACTTAATAAGTCTTAATCAGCATCTGGATCTTAACTTGTTAATAAGTCTTATCTGCATAACATTTTGGCCATATTTGTGGGTATTTCTATGGACTAAATAAAGTTTTAAATATATATTTATAAGAAAAGTGAGAAAGCAAAACGTGTAGGTGGTAATAACATAAGTTTCACAGAGGCAAATTTCCAGATGCAAACATATAGTACAATGTACCTGTAATAATTATAACTATTTTTGACAAGTAAATTGATATCTTGATGCTTTCCTCTACTATAGATGAAAAAACAATTTACCTCAGATTACTGGTCACAGTGACTCTAGCTCATATTTGGCTGTAAAGTAGTACATTACCCATTTTAGGTTATTCAGCTCCTAAACTCACATATATTGACAGGGCAACGTGTACTAGAGATGTGTGAGATTTTAAAGCTATTGAAGAGGCTCAGTACATTATGTCTTAAAAATAGTCACATTTAAGCATCCATTGGATTGCTGTATTATGGTATTTATAATGATGAGGTACAAAAGGGGCTAGGTCTATGTTTGCATGTACTCTGGAAGACAAATCCTACACTTGCAGCATTTTACCAGTTGCAGCCATTAGAATTTCCTAAACATCTTGACCTGTGGGCTTACATATTTCCTTATTTTTTTTTCCAGAAGTCTTAGAATCAAGAAAGGGCCATATATGAAAGTAGTGAAGTGGCATAATATTTTTGAGCACTTCATGCTTTGGTCAATGCCACAATATCCTAGAATTTTAGTTAATGATTACAGTTAAAATTTATTAAAGTGTTGTATTGCTAGGGATATTAGTCCATTTTCATACTGCTATGAAGAAATAACCGAGATGGGGCAATTTATAAAGAAAAAGAGGTTTAATGGACTCATAGTTTCACATGGCTGGGGAGGCCTCACAATCATGGTGGAAGAAGAAGGAGGAGCAAAGGACATCTTACATGGTGGCAGGCAAGAGAGAAGTACAAAGGAACTGCCCTTTATACAACCATCAGATCCTGTGAAATGTCACTATCATAAGAAGAGCATGGGAAAAACCTGCCCCCATGATTCAATTACCTCCCACTGGGTCCCATCCATGACACATGGGGATTATGGGAGCTATAATTCAAAATGAGATTTGGGTGGAGACACAGCCAAATCACATAATTCTGCCCCTGGTCCCTCCCAAACCTTATGTCCTCACATTTCAAACACAATGTGCCCTTCCAACAGTCCCCCAAAGTCTTAACTCATTTCAACATTAACTCAAAAGTCCAAGTTCAAAGTCTTATCTGAGACAAGGCAAGTCCCTTTTGTCTATGAGCCTGCAAAATCAAAAGCAAGTTACTTCCTAGATATAATTGGGGTACAGGCATTCGGTAAATATACCCATTCCAAATGGGAGAAATTGGCCAAAACAAAGGGGCTACAGGCCCCACGTAAGTCCAAAATCCAAAGGGCAGTCATTAAGCCTTAACATCCCAAAATGATTGACTCCATGTCTCACATACAGGTCATGCTGATGCAAGAGGAGGACTTCCATGGCCTTGGACATCTTCACCTCTATGGTTTTGTAGGATACAGTGCTCCTCCTGGCTGATTTCATGGGCTGGTGTTGAGTGTCTGTGTGGTTTTTCCAGGTGCACGGTACAAACTGTTGGTGGATCTACCATTCTGTGTTCTGGAGGACAGTGGCCCTCTTCTCACAGCTCCACTAGGCAGTATCCCACTGGGGACTCTGTGTGGGGGGACTCCAACCCCACATGCTCCTTCTGCACTGCCCTAGCAGAGGTTCGCCATGAGGGCCCTGCCACTACAGCAAACCTCTGCCTGGACATCCAGGCATTTCCATACATCTTCCGAAATCCAGGTAGAGGTTCAATAACCTCAATTCTTGACTTCTGTGCACCCGTAGGGTCAATATCATATGGAAGCTGCCGAGGCTTGGGGCTTGCATCCTCTGAAGCCACAGCTCGAGCTGTATCTTGGCCCCTTTAGCCACGACTGTAGTGGCTGGGATGCAAGGCACCAAGTTCCAAGGGTGTACACAGCAGGAGGGCCCTGGACCTGGCCCTGGAAATCATTTTTCCTCCCTAAGACTCAGGGCCTGGGGTGGGAGGGGCTGCTGTGAAGGTCTCTGGCAAGCCCTGAAGATATTTTCCCCATCATCTTGGTGATTAGCATTTGGCTTCTTGTTACTTATGCAAATTTCTTCAGCTGGCATGAATTTCTCCCCAGAAAATGGGTTTTTCTTTTCTACTGCATTGTCAGGCTGCAAGTTTTCCAAACTTTTATGCTCTGTCACCTCTTGAATGCTTTGCTGCTTAGAAATTTTTTCCATCAGATACCCTATCTCTCTCAAGTTCAAAATTCTCTAGGGCAGGGGCAAAAAACCACCAGTTTCTTTGCTAAAGCATAGCGAGAGTCACCTTTGCTCTAGTTCCCAAGAAGTTCCTCATCTCCAACTGAGACCACCTCAGCCTGCACTTCATTGTCCATATCACTATCAGTGTTTTGATCAAAGCCATTCAAGAAGTCTCTAGGAAGTTCCAAACTTTCCGAAATTTTCCTGTCTCCCAAGCCCTGCAAGTCTCTAGGAAGTTCCAAACATTCTCACATTTTCCTGTTTTCTCTTCAACCCTCCTAACTATCCAACCTCTGCCTGTTACCCATTTCCAAAGTTGCTTCCACATTTTTCCACATTTTTAGTTGTCTTTACAGCAGTGCCCTATTAATCCTGGTACCGATTTACTGCTTTAGTCCATTTCATACTGCTGTGAAGAAATATCTGAGACTGGGTAATTTATAAAGAAAAAGAGATTTAATGAACTCACAGTTCCACATGGCTGGGGAGGCCACACAATCATGGCAGGTGAAGGAGAAGCAAACACACATCTTACATGGCAAAAGGCAAGAGAGAAGTACACGGGAATTGCCCTTTATAAAGCCATCAGATCTCGTGAGACGTATCCCCTATCATGAGAACAGCATGGGAATAACCCACCACCATAATTCAATTACCTCCCACAGGGTCCTTCCCGCAATATGTGGAGATTATGGGAGCCACAATTCAAGATGAGATTTTGTTGGGGACACAGTCAAACCTTATCACTAGGTATTGTTATATGCTAAGAGCTTTTTATACATTATTTTATCCTCATATCTTTGCAAGGCAGATTTTTAAAAAATATATAAATGAGAAAGTTGAAGCAAAAAGAAGTCAAGATATGTACACAAAGTTTTAAAAAAGAGCCAATATCCTAACAAATGTCTGCCTGATTAAAAAAATCCTGTCTTTCCCACTGCACCAATGACTCTACTGTAGTATCTTTCACTGTCCTATTGATTTTTTGCTCTTCAGCATCACAGCAGGACATTCTTTAAATTTTAAATTTTACTTTAATATGAAAGTTGAAAACACTTAGACAATATCTCTTGGTATAGCCAGATAATAATCATAAACTTAAAATCAAATAAAGCTCTGAAAACTGAGTTTGAATATCTGGGTACTCCAAGGGCTTGGTTCTGGTTCATATCCTCTTTTATTTTCCAGTGGCTTTTCTGCAGGAGGGGTTCCGGAAAAATATGGTTTCTAAGCACCTCATAAGGATCAAATACTGTTTTCAGAAGGCTGATGAAGCTTCAGAAAAACAAATGTTTCTGTTTCTGTTGTCTTGCTCCTTTCCCTGTCTTGTCGTGCCAGTCTCCTCTACCCATCCTCCAGGATAACATATTAGAATTTCAAAACCGGAGTGAAATCACACCCAGATGTGTGAAGAAAAGTGATTGCAAATGTATATGGCTCTCAAAGCCCAACCAGAGACATTGTATGGTAACAGGACTCCTTCATGCCCTTCTCTTTTGCTCTTTTTCTGTTTTGCTTTCCTTACAGTTTACCCCTACCATTCCTCTACCAATGTTCTTGCTTAAGGTGCCTATCCTGTTCTCTTAGCGCTTTGCTCTCAACTCTTACTTGATATTGATGAGAGTTTTTATTTCAAGAAGGATTTGTCTTTTAATGAGAGATTCTTTGACTAAAAAGCACTTACTATGCATAAGAATGAGTTTCACATTATAGAAGTTTATGGAGTAAATTCTGGACAGAGTTTCTGCTCAAGAGCTGTTGTTGCTTGATCAGGTTATTTGTATTTACTAAAGTGGAGGCATGGAGTCTATACACAGAAGTGAATGATCAGAAACCAGAACAGAGTTTTATAACAGTTATAGCTGTATGTGGGACCACAGGCTCTTAGCTTTCATGTAAGCTTACACTAAATTTTCAGCATTTCAGTTCCAGAGGTTTTGTATTTATATATTTATGTGATAATCAGGGCATTATGTCCATGAAGGTAAAAAAGGTGTGTTTTTTTTGTTTTTTTTTTTTTAGTTTTCTTCATTTTATTTTATTTTATTTTATTTTTTTATTATACTTTAAGTTCTAGGGTACATGTGCACAATGTGCAGGTTTGTTACATATGTATACATGTGTCATTTACGTTAGGTATATCTCCTAATGCTATCCCTCCCCCATCCCTCTGCCCTACGACAGGTCCCGGTGTGTGATATGCCCCTTCCTGTGTCCAAGTGTTCTCATTGTTAAAAAAAATCTAAGTGGACACATTTTTTGATATATTTAATTTTTCTTTTTATAATGCCTATCCATTATTTCAATTTTTAAAGTGTTTATTAATGCAGTTTGTTATCTATGTGGTAAGATTTCTCACTACTTAAATTATATCGTTTTAGAATTTTAGAATTTCTTCCTGCTCTTCTAATCTACTTACAACCCTGATAAACTTACCAGATATGCTGTTTTCTATATTGTCTGCGATATCCTTTCAAGGGTTTGTGTGCCACTTCTTAGTGATGATAACCTTTGTTCTAAATAGCATAAGGAATGTTCCCACAGAGAAGCAGTGGATTTTCAGAACCAGTATCTTTACGGTTCTTTAAAAATTTTGTAATTCTAGATGTGGTTGTGCAGTACAAGTTTCTTTGTGTCATTTTGTTATTTGAGCAGAGAAGGTATCTACTTATGCAAATCTTATTTAGGATTTGGGGAGATTAATTTCATTATTCTGTTTCCCTTTTTGTTCATCTTTGAACCTTTCTCTGCATTGTTTTGTACCTGCTTTTGTGACTGACTTATTTTCTTCTCTGTCTCTTTTAAAATTCTTAATAAAATTAATTTAAAAAGTACCCACTGTAATACCATACCACTCTTTGGTTTGTGTAGTTATCATTGTTAATTCAGTTATCACTTATTGGACATTAAAGATATACCAGATACTTTGCATATTTTATTTCTGATCTTCAAGAAAACTATGCAAGATAGATATTACTATCCCTGTTTTACAAAGGGAGTATAAGATGCCACACTCTATCAACTTAATCACACTGTATTAAATTATAAATCTATATTAAAATAATTTGTTTTTTCGTTATTCATAGAGTAAATGTAGTCAACCAACATGTATTGAGCATCTGTTATAGGCAAGTAATGGGCTTAAATGTTGTGGGGGTTACAGAGATGACTCATACATCCTTGACCTCAGTTAGTTTACAGGCTGGATGGGGAAATAATACTTGTGCATACATAACCAAAAAATAAGGTAGAGCCTGTGAACTTCTTCAAGGTGGTCTCAAAATCCCAACCACTAATATCACATCAAGTATAAAAATAAGCTAACTAAATATGTTCAGTCACTGAGTGAACGTCTGTAAATTCAGAACCTGTATTTACAAAGACTCTTATCTGTGTAAGACTCTTATCTCTGTATGACTGAAAGAATCATGACAGGCTCTGCGGACAGTGTGGTCTTTGAGTAGAACCAGGGTACAGTGTAGATCCCAGAGGTGAGGAAAGGATATTTCAAGGGAGTAAGTTGTATAAGCAAGAACATGGAGGCAGGTGAGTGTGGGGTATGGGATGGTTAATGCACAAGGGAAGCAGTAATGAGGCAGATGAAAATATAGACCAAAGTTCCTTGGGAAGGACATTAAGGGACCAGCTACAGGATGTGGGTCTATTTAGTCGGTAAAGGTTTTATTGAACCATAAAAGAAAATTTTCTTAGTTGTATACAGAACAAAGAAAACAGAACAATCCCATTTGGATTTTAGAAGGAAAAAAAGATGTGCTACCAGCAATCTTTCAGTGTTGGAAATATTTAATAAGTGTATTGAATTTTTTTTAACTTTCTTCCAGTTAAAACCTTAAAACACAAAATAAAACAAAACAAAAGTATTCCATAATGGGTAGGGTAAAGATTGTTATTCTCAATGTCAGACAAGGTGATAACTATTTTAGTCTCATTCTTCTTTTGCCTGACCTGTTTGTCCAGTTTCAAGACAAACTGATTTGGCATGGTCTGACATTCAATAAAATACAGTGCAAATATACCTGCATTTCAATCCTGAATCCACCCCTTACTATGTGACCTTAGATAATTTAGCTTCCTCTCCTTTCTCCTTTTCCTTTCCTTTCCTTTCCTTTTCTTTTCTTCTTTTCTCTTTTCTCTTTTTTCCTTTCCTTTCCCCTTTCCCCTTTCCCCTTTCCCCTTTCCCCTTTCCCCTTTCCCCTTTCCCCTTTCCCCTTTCCCCTTTCCCCTTTCCCCTTTCCCCTTTCCCCTTTTTCCTTTTTCCTTTTTCCTTTTTCCTTTTTCCTTTCCTTTCCTTTCCTTTCCTTTCCTTTCCTTTCCTTTTTTGACAGAGTTTCCTCTGTCGCCCAGGCTGGAGTGTAGTGGTGCTATCTTGGCTCACTGCAATCTCTGCCTCCTGGTTCAAGCGATTCTCCCACCTCAGCCTCCCGAGTACTTGGAATTACAGGTTTTCGCCATCATGCCCGGCTAATTTTTGTATTTTTGTAGAGACGGGGTTTCACCATGTTGTCCAGGCTTGTCTTGAACTCCTGACCTCATGATCCGCCCACCTCGGACTCCCAAAGTGCTGAGATTACAGGCGTGAACCACTGCACCAGCCATTTTCTTTCTTAAAAATTTATTATTGGTCAGGCGTGATGGCTCAGGCCTGTAATCCCAGCACTTTGGGAGGTCGAGGCGGGTGGATTATGAGGTCAGGAGATGGAGACCATCCTGGGTAACACAGTGAAACCCCGTCTCTACTAAAAATACAAAAAACTAGCCGGGCGTGGTGGTGGGCGCCTGTAGTCCCAGCTACTCGGGAGGCTGAGGCAGGAGAGTGGTGTCAACCCGGGAGGCGGAGCTTGAGGTGAGCCGAGATGGCGCCACTGCGCTCCAGCCTGGGCAACAGCGAGACTCCGTCTCAAAAAAAAACAAAAAACAAAAAACAAAAAAAACAAAAAAAATTATTATCATTTCTTTATTTCAATAGTTTTTGGGATACAAGTGGTTTTTGGTTACACGGATGAATTATATAGTGGTGAATTCTAATATTTTAGTGTATCTGCCACCCAAGAAGTGTGCATTATATCTAATTTATAGTTCTTTATTCCTGGCCCCCTCTCATCCTAATCTCTAAAGTCTATTATATCACTCTGTATGCCTTTGCATAACTCATAGCTATAGCTTAGCTCCCCCCTATAAGTGAGAATATACAGTTTTTGGTTTTCCTCTCCTGTGTTACTTCGCTTAGAATAATGGTCTCCAGCTCCACCCCAGTTGCTGCAAAAGACATTATTTCATTCCTTTTAATGGCTGGGTAGTATCCCATAGTGGGTAAATACCATATCTTCTTTACCCTCTCATTAGTTGATGGGCACTTAGGTTGGCTTCACACCTTTGCAATTGTGAATTGTGCTGCTATAAACATACGTGTGCAAGTGTGTTTTTCATAAAATGACTTCTCTTCCTTTGGTTAGATACTCAGTACTAGGATTACTGTGTCAAATGGTAGACCTACTTTTAGCTCTTTAAGGAATCTCCTTACTCTTTTCCATAGAGATTGTACTAATTTACATTCTCACTAGCATTGTGTAAGCATTCCCTTTTTCCCACATTTACATCACTATCTATTGTTTTTCTACTTTTTTCTTTCTTTTTTTTTTCTTCTTTTGAGAAGAACGTTCGCCCTGTTGCCAGGCTAGAGTGCAGTGGCGCCATCTCAGCACACTGAAACATCTGCCCCCTGGGTTCAAGTGATTCCCTTGCCTCAACCTCCCAAGTAGCTGGGACTACAAGCACGCGCCACCATGCCCGGCTAATTTTTTGTATTTTAGCAGGAATGGGGTTTCACCATGTTGGCCAGGATGGTCTCCATCTCCTGACCTCATGATCCACCTGCCTCAGCCTCCCAAAGTGCTGGGACTGCAGGTGTGAGCCACCACACCCGGCCTGTTTTTTGACTTTTTAATAATGGACATTCTTCCAGGAGTAAGGTGGTATCTCATTGTGGTTTTGATTTGCATTTCCCTGATGATTAGTGATGCTGAGCATTTTTTTCATGTTTGTTGGCTATTTGTATATCTTTTTTAAAGTAAATGTCTATTCATGTCCTTTGCCCACTTGTCAATGGGATTATTTATTTTTTTCTTGGTGATTTGCTCGAGTTCCTTTTAGATTCTGGATACTAGTTCTTTATCGGATGTGTAGTTTGCAAATATTTTCTCCAATCCTGTGGGTTGTCTGTTTACTCTGTTTATTATTTCTCTTGCTGTGCAGAAGCTTTTTAGTTTAATTACATCCCATTTATATATTTTTGTTTTTGTTGCATTTATTTTGGGGGTCATATACCAGTTAAACTCTGCCATTTTGTCTCTTAGTGTACATACTTGAGCTGACTTACCCAACTTCTGAGATCTTATCTGGAAGCTGATTGTCAGTTTCAGGTGTTTTCTATCTGTTGGGAGTCTACCTTTCCCTGGTGCTGGCTGCCACCAGTTATTATTTTAGAGAGACAATTTAACAACTACCTGACCATCAGCTGATGGTCATCTGATAATTCTTGGTTGGGGATTGGGCGAGTAGGGACATGGGGGTGTGGGTAGGGTTGGGGAGCCCTCTCTTCCCTGCTTGTGCTTGCCTAGC
This sequence comes from Rhinopithecus roxellana, assembly GCF_007565055.1. NCBI lineage: Eukaryota > Metazoa > Chordata > Mammalia > Primates > Cercopithecidae > Rhinopithecus > Rhinopithecus roxellana. The sequence goes on along the minus strand of NC_044558.1, from coordinate 128,777,561 downwards.
TACCCATTCTAGCACTTGGAAGCCTAACTCACTCAGGTTACTCAAGGGTACCTGTGATTTCATGTACACACCGTTAAGATAAATGTAGTCACCAAAATTTTACTGTTGGTACCTCTAATTACAGTAATTTAGTTATTCTCATTATTTTTTTCCAAAGTAGTTGTGAGAAACCAGAGAATACACTCAGTAAGCTCCCTGGCAGTAAGGCATTCTCAACCTTAATGTATTTGATTCCTTACTGAGCTGCAAATACCAGCCTAACTAAGGAAATAATGCAGAATTTGTTTAAATGCTTCACTTTCATAAGAAATTGAATGAATAAACTTTAGAATAAAACCTACAATTAATATCTGATGTATCCACACAGTAACCTTTGTGTTGCAGAGTGTTATAGAGTCACTCTAACTATATTTTAATCCCTAGCACCAGAGGTTGTTGGGTTACTATTCATAATTCCTCTTGTTTAATTCCTGGGAATTGTATGCTACTATAGGCAATGTCCTTGAACATCATATGCACTCATTAAAATTGTGTTAACACGGGCCGGGTGCGGTGGTTCACGCCTGTAATCCCAGCACTTTGGGAGGCCGAAGCGGGTGGATCACCTGAGGTCGGGAGTTCAAGACCAGCCTGACCAACATGGAGAAATCCCGTCTCTAATAAAAATACAAAATTAACCAGGCACGGTGGTGCATGCCTGTAATCCCAACTACTCGGGAGGCTGAGGCAGGAGAATAGCTTGAACCCAGGAGGCAGAGTTTGCAGTGAACTGAGATCGCACCATTGCACTCCAGCCTGGGCAAAAAGAGCGAAACTCCATCTCAAAAAAAAAAAAAAAAATTTTGTTAACACTAGAAAGAGAGATGGGGGAGTTGAAATAAATTATAATGTTAAATGACAAACCCATATATGTAATATTTATAAACCTAAATATAATGTTGATATTATAAATTATGGCATATCATAAATTACATATTATGTTTTACATATTTATATATAGACGTGATATGCAATAAAACTGTAGCCTATTGTGGGAAATTTTTCAAATAAGTTTGAGAGACTATGATTTAATTGTACCTTATTCAATTTGAAATACTGGGTTTGAGTCCACTTTGAAAGAAGGACCAATAAGTGAACATCACAAATATAAATTTATATATTCACCTATTTATTTCAATATGTAATTCATGACATAAAATGTATTATAAATATATTTGTCTGCCTCTATACACTCATGACCACTACCGCTTACCACCACCAACAAAAGCCTCTACAATTTGGTAATCTAAGACACACTTCATATAGTGAAATTTTAACATAGAAAGGTAAGTCAGTGAGTCAAATTTCCACTTAGATTGAAATGCTTACTTTTCCTATTTTTTTAAAAGTACAAGTTGAGTGCCTTTAGAAATGGCATAACACAGCATGATGGCAGTTTATCTGAATTAATGCTACCTCCATAGGTACCTAACTCAAAGTCAGGGAAAAGCAGACATTCTATGTGGGGAAAAGAAAGAGAGATCAGACTGTTACTGTGTCTATATAGAAAGAAGTAGACATAAGAGACTCCATTTTGTTCTCCATTTGAGATGCTGTTAATCTGTAACCCTACCCCCAACCCTGTCCTTGCAAGAGACATGTGCTGTGGTGACTCAAGGTTTAACGGATTTAGGACTGTGCAGGGTGTGCTATGTTAAACAAGTACCTGAAGGCAGTATGCTTGTTAAAAGTCATTACCATTCTCTTAATCTCAAGTACCCAGGGATACATACACTGCGGAATTTGCAGGGACCTCTGCCTAGGAAAGCTAGGTATTGTCCAAGGTTTCTCCCCATGTGATAGTCTGAAATATGGCCTTGTGGGAAGGGAAAGACCTGATCATCCCCCAGCCTGACACCCGTGAAGGGTCTGTGCTGAGGAGGATTAGTATAAGAGGAAAGAAGGCCTCTGGGCAATTGAGATAGAAAAAGGCATCTGTCTCCTGTCGGTCCCTGGGCAATGGAACGTCTGGGCGTAAAACCTGATTGTATGTTCTATTTACTGAGGTAGGAGAAAACCGCCTTAGGGCTGAAGGTGGGACATGCTAGCGGCAATGCTGCTCTTTATGCACTAAAAAGGTTTATGGAGATGTTTGCATATGCATATCAAGGCACAGCACTTTTCCTTAAACTTATTCATGTCACAGAGATCTTTATTCATATGTCTTACTGCTGACCTTCTCCCTACTATGATCCTATTGTCCTGCCACTTCCCCTTTTCTGAGATGGTAAAGATAATGATCAATAAATACTGAGGGAACTCAGAGACTGGTGCCTGCGTGGGTCTTCTGTATGCTGAGCACCGGTCCCCTGGGCCCACTTTTTCTTTCTCTATACTTTGTCTTTTGTGTCTCATTTCTTTTCTCAAGTCTCTCGTTTCACCTAACGAGAAACGCCCACAGGTGTGGAGGGGCAGGCCACCCCTTCATTCTGTGAGAATCTGACTCAAAGCAAAGCATTTCATCTCCTGTCCAACATTGCAGCTGCTATCAAAAAAAGTGTATCGTACACATAACCTCTGCCAGAAATGTCCAATTTATTAAACAAAGGAAATAATTCCTATACAGCAAATAGTTTCTAGACATCTGTGGTCTTTTAATTGAAGACACGATTAATAGAACACAAGTTGTTTTGCAATACCCTGCATAAAAATGTGATTGAGGTTTGCTGAAAACCACTTAAACAGAATAAAGGGCATATACATTTAATAGAAGCTCACTGCTGCTAGCACACAATGAAACCCTCATGGATACAAAGTGGTTTTGTATTTTTAAATAGCCTCTTAGTACCAGCAAGCACAAGAAACAATGGACTTTAAAAAATATTTTGACTGTGTCAGGAGCAGGATTTTCTTTGTTTTTAAAACAGCATCCTATCATTTCAGAAATCTGCAAAAAGGAATTGCTTAACATGGGTACTTAAAATTACTAATTTGCTTAACAGGGGTACTTACAATTACTAATTTTCTTTCTTTCTTTCTTTTTTTTAATTTGAGTCGGAGTCTTGCCCTGTCGCTTAGGCTGGAGTGCAGTGGCGCAATCTCGGCTCACTGCAACCTCTCCCTCCTGGGTTCAAGTGATTCTCCTGCCTCAGCCTCCTGAAGAGCTGGGATTACAGGCACGTGCCACCACGCCCAGCCAATTTTTGTATTTTTAGTAGAGACAGGGTTTCACCATGTTGGTCAGGCTGGTGTCGAACTCCTGACTTCGTGATCTGCCCACCTCGGCCTCCCAAAGTGCTGGTATTACAGCTGTGAACCACCGCGCCCAGCCCAATTACTAATTTTCTAATGTTAAGAATAATAACTTTATTATTAGCTGTTTACAATTTACTGAGGTTCAAACTACTGTTTTCTCCTTTGTTCTTAAACCTGTGACACTGAGATATAGGTCCCAAAATGATTTTTTTATGCTTTAAAATAAAAATCTATAGCAAAAACATTTCATTTTAAAAGATACTATCTTTTTATTATGGGACCTTAGTACTGTATATAAAACAATCTTTTGACAATGTGTATGTCCTGGCAACAAACATCAGATACACAGACCATATATTCACACTGGAAATGAAAAAGGCAGTGTTAAATTATACAGGAAATCTCTAGAACATAAAACAATAACTATAGAGTTACATTGTCCTCTAAAGGGGCAAGTAATTCAGTGGCTCTCTCTTTAATGCATTCCTCTTGCCATATGTATTGGATCCCACGTTGGTAGATGAGAGAATGGAACCAAAGTTGTTGCTGGAACGAACTAAAAAATTTGCCAGGCGCTGCGTTGCACACGTGGCAGTGTTGCATTTCCGCTTTTCCACCTGATGACTGGTGACATGGAACAAATGTGAAAAGTTAGAGCCTTACTATTTTAGTTGGATCCAGACACGCGACATCAAATATCTCGTATTGATGAAAACTAAAGAAACAATTTTCACAAAAGTAACTCAGGTTTGCAAACACCTAGATGACTGAGTTTTGTTTGTTCGTTTGTTTGTTTGTTTTTGAGACAGAGTCTTGCTCTGTCGCCCAGGCTGGAGTGCAGTGGCATGATCTCCGCTCACTGCAAGCTCCGCCTCCTGGGTTCACGCCATTCTCCTACCTCAGCCTCCCGAGTAGCTGGGGCTACAGGCGCCTGCCACTGCGCCCAGCTAATTTTTTGTGTGTTTTTAGTAGAGACGGGGTTTCACCGTGTTAGCCAGGATGGTCTCTATCTCCTGACCTCGTAATTGGCCCACCTTGGCCTCCCAAAGTGCTGGGATTACAGGCGTGAGCCACCGCGCCCGGCCAGGATTTTTTTTTGGACACCTTGAAATGACAATTGAAAATCATATAACATCTTTCATTACAGTCAGTGTTACATTTCTCAGTTAAAAGTCTTCCTTTGGAAATTCAGAATAGTTTACATATAATCAAAATAACAGTGTCTTTGTCTTACATTTTTAAAAATCTTGAGGCCGGGCGCGGTGGCTCAAGCCTGTAGTCCCAGCACTTTGGGAGGCCGAGACGGGCAGATCACGAGGTCAGGAGATCGAGACCATCCTGGCTAACACGGTGAAACCCCGTCTCTACTAAAAAATACAAAAAACTAGCCGGGCGAGGTGGCGGGCGCCTGTAGTCCCAGCTACTCCGGAGGCTGAGGCAGGAGAATAGCTGAACCTGGGAGGCGGTGCTTGCAGTGAGCTGAGATCCGGCCACTGCACTCCAGCCTGGGCGACAGAGCAAGACTCCGTCTCAAAAAAAAAAAAAAAAAAATCTTGAGTAATTTATTTTTTAATACATAAAAAAATATGTAAAATTTAAATGTAACCTGAAATATGTAGAAATTTAAATATAATTATTTCTACATCTTTCCAATAAGAATAAAGCAGTGTTACTTAATCTTTAAGTTCCTTGAGATAATTGAATCAGGAGTGTTATGCAAGAAATGTCATAAGGGAATTCTGCAATATGCAACACATGGAAGAACCTTGAGGACATTAGGTTGAGCGAAAGAAGCTAGTCATAGAAAGATAAATACCACTTGGTTCCATGTATATGAAGTATTTTAAATAGTCAAATTCATGAATTAAAGAGTGGAATGGTGGTTATCAGGGGCAAAGGAGAGGGAGAAATAGGGAGTTACTAACTATTGGGTGTGAAGCTTCAGTCAAGCAAGATGACTAAGCTCTAGAGATGTGCTGTCCAACATTTTGCACATAATCCAGAATAATGTACTGCATGCTTAAAAATTTGTTAAAAAGGGTAGATGTCATACTTTGTTCTTGCCACAATAAAATGAAATATAATAAAATAGGAAAGAGAGAATGTCATAAAAATATGTCAAAAAAGAGAATATCATAAAGTCTCAAAAAGAATCAAATCTATCACTTGTTCAAGTACTCTATTGCAATGTGAGAGTTTTATTACTTTTAGCATAAATATATTTTCCTGCTTGGATCTTATACTTTCAAGCACTTTAATGATAAGACTAGGTTAAATGTTAAAACCAAAACACTTTTTATGTCAATGGTATTAATATTCATCACATTTTTCTAGCCACCTGAAGGAAGTTCATAATAATACTTATAAACTCAGAAATCATAACTACAAATTAAATAATTCATTTAATTTTCATTTGTTTTTATTTAAAGCATTTATTTGTATATCAACTCCATTTTTTTGATCGCCTTTTGTTTCAACGTACTTTCAAATGATATCGGAAATGGATGCAGAATAATAACATTGCTTCCTCTTTATTGATTATTAGGAAAGTTAGAGAAATATTTTAGTTTTCAACTTCATAGAAATCAAAATATTGGTGAAACTTAGGGTAAATGGAAAATGTAATAGTTATAGGGTTAAAAACTGAATGTCCAGGAGCCAGTGGATATGCACAATTTGGGACTTAAATGCAATGGATTTATCTCATTGTGTTTACCTTGTGTGGGGAGTATTTCATTATCTCTATCTTGAAGTAGAGGTAGCCTAAGAGTAAATGTTTAATAATCTAATGTGAAACTTTTTAAAAAAAATTTTTACTCCCATATTTCCTCCTAAGTACAGAAAATTTCTTATAGCATTAGGTGAACTGGATACTTGTTGAATGTAAGTGTATGCCGACAAATTATTGAACAAACTATCTGGGCAAAGGAAACCATAATTATTTAATCTATATCAATCTCATTTACACTATCTGTTCAATTATTTATTTTTGAAGTTACAGTAAATATGGCCAATGTACATTTCAAAAGAGTGGTTTAATGCTTTAAGGATTGAACTAGTAATTTCAAACATTTGTCTTGAATTCTAAAATACTAACTTTTCTTGAAAAACATAAAAATTGGAATTTGGTCCAAACATCTGAAAAAAAGTAGTAAAGGAAAATTATGGATCAAATTGAGAAGATTCAAAGGGAATATCTGTTCCAAGATATGTTTAGCATATGACTGAAGCAGAATGTGAAATACTTTATACGCTAAATGCTGAGTGGTATTTTGATAATTGGTTGGAAGGTCAATAATAAAATTTAAAATTGTTCTAAATAGAATGTTACCTTATTTGAGTTACCTAGAAGGGCCATCATTCCACTTAGAATAAATAGTAAGAGCATTTATGTTTTTATTATATTTGTGAAATTGCTTTTCTATTCTTTTCTTTCTTTTTTTTTTTGAGACGGAGTCTTGCTCTGTCCCCCAGGCTGGAGTGCGGTGGCGCGATCTTGGCTCACTTCAAGCTCCGCCTCCCAGGTTCACACCATTCTCCTGCCTCAGCCTCCCGAATAGCTGGGACTACAGGCGCCTGCCACCACATCTGGCTAATTTTTTGTATTTTTAGTAGAGACGGGGTTTCACCATGTTAGCCAGGATGGTCTCGATCTCCTGACCTCGTGATCTGCCTGCCTCAGCCTCCCAAAGTGCTGGGATTACAGGCGTGAGCCACTGCGTCCGGCCTAAATTGCTTTTCTAAAAAAGACTTTTCATCTAAATATACTATTCAGCTTATATAAGATTCTATCTAAAGCAATCTTTAGGATGGAAAAAGATGTCTAAAATGGTTAATAAAAGGCATTACTTCCCCGGTTTCAGGCATTTTTTTCTCATTGACTACCTAGACAGGTAACATACCAGCTAGTAACAGACATTAAAGTTGTTGACCACTTACAGGCACATACACACATGGAAATTCTTGACTTTAAGAGAGTTTAAACAGAGATGACAATAAGCCAAAGTATAACTCTTAAATTGCCTCTCTTTTAAATGGTCTCTCCAGAGTTTTAAAAATGGCTTTAAAGTGCTTCCCTGCTCTCAGCTCTTAACATTCATCTGTGGAAGTATGTGAGCTCCTGCAGGGAGATCCTAGTGATTACATCTTGGCATCTATGTAATTACATTTTTAAGTATCCTTTGATTACCTGCCAGGCAGATATTTACAAGGGAGTGTAAAAACGTTGGTGGGAAAGTATGTGATCCTTTTATCCTATTTCATACACTTACAAATTGAAAAAATCTCTAATGAGATGATTAAATTTTATAAGGAAAATTACATTGAATACTATTAGTTTTATTTTTTAAAAGAGTTAAAATTTGACACATTTTCCACATATATTTTCCTAACTTTCTGTGAGATACGTAGAATAGTACATGATTTAACATCTCAGCGTGATAAATCATACTCCCTTTAACAAATGTTCAAACATACGCATTTCAGGCAACACATTAAAAAGCAATTTGAAGAATGTTTTACAAGATTTCTAATAATTCAAAGTTAAAGATTGTTAGACTAACACCAAAATAATTTAATAATAAGTAATATTATATTACATATTACCCTATTTCTAAGAGAAGTTTCTCTCATAATAAACAAACAAGCATCTATAAAAACATAATGGACTGGTTTCTGTGGCTCACTCTTATAATCCCAGAACTTTGGAAGACTGAGGCAGGAGGAAAGCTTAAGCCCAGGAGTTTGACACCAGCCTGGGCAATATAGGGAGACCCTTTCCCTATAAAATAAAGATAAAACAATTAGCTGTGTATAGTGGCAGGTGCCTGTGGTCCCGGCTACTTGGGAGGCTGAGGTGGGAAGATCACCTGAGCCCAAAAGGTCAAGGCTGCAGTGAGCCATGATTGTACCACTGTACTCCAGCAGCCTGGGTGACACACAGAGAGATCCTGTCTCAAAATAAAATAAAAAAAAAAAAGAGGGTAAATGTGCTGAGTAAATTTCCATATCTATTGAAAGAAAGTATCAAGATATAAACAGATATAGTAGGAAATACTACTGATTTTCCTATCATCATTCAGTTATTCTGCTTATCAGAAACTTCATGTCATTTTAAAAGTTATTTTTATCCAATAAAAATCAAATAGAAAATTAGAGTCAGTTCTGAGAAGAACACCCTGTAAACTAAATAAGTCTTGAAATGACAAAAAACATGATTCTTGCTATTTATTATACATAGGTGCTGTAGAAATCTTTGCATACTGCTATGGGCTTCCAAGAAAAATGATCTCAAAGGAAAACAAAGACAAGATGATAATCATTCTAATGAGAAGAGTTCTAATATGACAATGCACACTCTTTACAAAGGTAAACGTAATTCTCCTTGGTGTTAAAGAGTGTATAAGTTCAGTCCCATAAGACTATATGGAGCAAAACTGATTTAGGCACAAACAAATCCTCACTATATTATTTATGACTTATGCACATATTTGAACTTAGTAATCCTTTAAATAAATGGAGAATTACAGTATTAAAGTTTCAGTTTGAAAATTGTAACTATTCTTGAAAGTTTTACGTGACATAGTTTTTAGACTTCCTTAATTACCATTTAAATGTCAGGAAACCTTTCATACAAAGACTTCCCAGGAAATCCTGAGGTACATGCTCCCTATTGAAAGTAATTTTAAAAAGTATTAAGTTTATAGCAGCTTAGAAGTAATATGAAGAATAGCTTTTTATAAACCTGTTTCACTCATAGAATAGCTAGCTAACAATATAGAATAAATCCCCCAACAGCAAATGGCTTTTTAACTAGTTTTCTTCGGTTTCATTTCTTAAAAACATTAATTTGCTCCTGATTATTTCTGTACATTTCCATTTCCACAAGATGTAAAAGTTTTGAATATTTCCAGAGACATTTGAGGAAAATAAAAATCTAAGTAAATATACAAAAAGAATTACACTTGGTACAAAAAATACATGCTTCACTTAAGTTCCTCCGGTTTGTTTCAGTATCGGGTTAATATAAGAGAAATTACTACCTTTTGATTTTTTTCCTGCTTCATGTTCTGGCTTTGCCCCTCTAAGTTCCAAGACCATATTTCTCTTGGAAATATGCTGGAAACTAAATATGTAACTGGAATTATCCATTCTTGTCTGTCAGAAGTTCCATCAAAGATATTTATTTGCCACTGGTGTTATTCTTTAAAGAACACAGAATTCAAGAAACAATGGAATAACTGAAGGTACTGTTCTTAAGCATGATATAGTCAGAAATCTAAGGCTGTTAGTCATTTGACAGTATTTAATTCTAATTTTCCCACACTTTACAAAAGAAGCAGGATCTTAAAGTTACCAACCTTTCAATGGGTGTAGCTTTCAGATGGTTTAATGCAACAGAGAGCACGATGAGAAATACTTGCAGCTTCAGGATGCACATTGCTTCTCAGATTTTCTGCAAAGAATAATCCAGCACTGAAATCAAGAGATTTCTTACAGTTCTAATTGATGTAATTTTAAATTAGAGCCTCGTTTTTAAAAGAACCATCTTTTTAAAACATAATTTATAAGGATCAAAATTTTTATTGATTTAGTCCCTAATACTGTCTACTTTTTAAGTAATTTTGAGATTTTTACTTTCCCAATTTCCTTATCTAAACAATCTGAACATTTATATTGTAATATGCTCTCCCTTTAGCCTTTCTTTGAACTAAACCATGAATTTAACACCAAGTGTGCATTTCTCTAAATAAATAAAACTTTCCCAGAAATAGGAAATCTTTACCTTTTAATGTTTCAACGTCAGCAATATCAGCAAATGCCTTTGATAGAAAGAAAGCTTCAAGAAAAGAGCCCAAGCTCGTATCCACTGGAATATTTACCCCCTTACCTGCTAACTAGTAATCCAGCTCTTATATACCCATCACACCTTTCTCAGCTCTGACATCAGGCAGCTCAGAGAGCCTCTGTCATTAATTTCCATCCCTATAGATAGAAAGTACCTCATAGACAGCAGAAGCAGATGGGTCATTATTACATTAACTCATCAGTAAATATTAATGTAGCAAATACAGAGTGTCCTTGTGCAGTTAATGGTGTGTCATACACAGCAGAAGTTTGAATTTGTTATCTTTGTAAGACACGAGTGAATTTTCAAGAATTAAGTGTATCTTATGGTAAGGAACTGATAGAAAGGGGTAAGGATAACAACAAATGTGCATATATGCAAATAAAGAAATCACAGACTTTTGGTATATCTAAACCCAAGTGACCTCAATGGCTGAATCCTATGAAGCTTCAGGAATAAATGGAGATATAAGAGGAAGGTGTATAAAAAGGGCATAAAAGAGAAATCAAAAGTCATTTACAATGAGGTGAGAGGAGATTTAAAAGCATAAGAGTAACGGAAGACCTACTCCGTGGTAGGGATTATTCCAGGTACCAGAGAGATGACAGGGAACAAAACAAGATTAGAATGAACAACCGCTACATAACCAAATGAATAAAAAAATTCATTTGGCGGCACTTACATAGAGATCCATAAGTATATGTAGTCAAGTAGTTTTTGGATGACTTTTTTCATTCATTGTTACACAGAAATTTGCAATTATTTTGAAAGAACAGATTTGTTTCCCTTTAGCTTCATGAGAACATTACGAATGGCTTGGCTCAGACAGTACTTTGTAGTTTGTGTTTTAAAATGATTTGGTTTTTAACTCTTTCTCCAAATTGCTCTTTTTTTTTTCTTTCTCTCTTTTTTTTTTTTTCTTTTTTATTTGAGACAGTTTCCCTCTTTGTTGCCCAGGCTGGAGTGCAAAGGTGCGATCTCGGCTCACCGTAACCTCCGTCTCCCGGGTTCAAGTAATTCTCCTGCTTCAGCCTACAGAGTAGCTGGGATTACAGGCATGCCCCACCACACCCGGCTAATTTTGTATTTTTAGTGAAGATGGAGTTTCTCCATGTTGGTCAGGCTGGTCTCGAACTCCCGACCTCAGGTGATCTACCCGCTTCGGCCTACCAAAGTGCTGGGATTACAGCCGTGAGCCACTGCACCCGGCCTCTTTTTTTGTATTTCTAAATTATATTTGTTATCTTAGTTATTAATATAACAACTTAATGTCATGTAAAACAAATACAAGAAATTTCAATTGTCATTGAAAATGTGCATGCCTGTGTAATCTTAAAAAAATTAAAGTTCTCAAACTAGAAACATTAGTTCATTGATTTCATATACTTACTGAAAGTGTAGTAACATAGTTTGAAGGTGTTTGGTAGAGATTTCAGGAGGAAAGAAACAAACTTGTTTAGAATCTGTGTTCTAATTATTCAATGATTCTACAATTTTAATATTTTCCGTGAAATTTACTGATATTCCAAAAGAAAAAAAAAAAACAAAATAAAATCAAAAGATTTGGAATGATAATGCATTTCCGTAAGAAGATAGTGTACTTAACAAGGTGAATACGAGGTAGGAGGAAGGACTAGACTCCAGAGGCAGGGCTTGATCACCAGACCAAATTGAGAACTAGCTAAAACAGGGCCAATGGAAAGCAGCTTGCCATAAGACACGTCTCCTAGTGTGCCATGTCAGTTTACCATTGCTATAGTAACACGCAGGAGTTACTGCCTCTTTCCACCGCAATGACTGGATGACCCCAATGTTACTACCACTTCCCGTGAAATTTCTGCCTAAACTACCCCTTAATCTGCATGCAGTTAAAAGTGGGTACAAATATGACTACAAAACCGCCCTAAGCTGCTACTCTCTGCATATGGGGTAGCCCTGCCTTGAAGGGCTTATATTATCATTATTGTATATTATATATTATATTATCACAGAGTTATAAATGCCAGAACCGTAACACTGCCTCTTCAATAAAGCTGTTTTCTTCTACCTCCAATTTGCCCCTGAATTCTTTCATGGACAAAGCCAAGAACCCTTGAGCGCTAAGCCCCACTTTGGGGCTCACCTGTCCTGTGTTAAATACAGTGATGTAGAAAGCATTCGAGGGCCAGTGACACTAAAAAAGATTCAACATCAAACATCTAGTTCATGCTGAATCCTGGACCAAAGCCTAGCTTTCTGACTCATGGTCTAGTGTTCATTTAGACAAAAATACTTGCCTATTACCTACATTGTTATTTATTCTATTTTCATAGCGTTTTTTTTCTCTAAGATGTTAAGGGTGCCAAACATAACATTCAAAATGGATCCTCTCTTACGCTAAGAGAGGGTACATAAGGAAAATATTCTATCTAAGGAAAGAACAGGAAGACCCGGTATTTTATAAGGACTACCATATGTCAGGCACAGTCATATAATTGATATGTAATATCTCACTTCATCTTTGCACGTCTACGGTGGTTATCATTTGCCCTAATTTATAAATAATGAAACTGAGATTCAAAGAATATAAGCCACTTGCTTAAGGTTACAGAGCTACTCAGGGGCAGAGTGAAAGACAAACTCTCATCTGTCTGTTTCAGGATATTTCTTTCTTTGTTAAAAAGGATCTATATTTTCATATTCAAAATTGCTAATTGCTTTCTCTAAGTTGTATATCTTGTTATAACACCTTGAATGATTTTGTTATAGCCAGATGGGACATTATGCTGGTCTCGTATAATGTTTAGTTAAATCAACATCTATCCCAATCTCAAATAGCTTCAGAGTTTACATGCTCCCTACAGCACTAATGAAAGTGAAGGTGGTATGTGGATATTTAGATTATTTTAACAAGGGCATAAGCTTCTTTCTAAAGGACAAGCATCACTGTCACTTATCTTGGTATATCCCCTTTAGCCTTGCTAAGACAAAGTGTGAACAAGGTGCTGGCAGCTTTTGCATCACCTGGGAGCTTATTAGAAATGCAGAATCTCAGGCCACAGCTTGGATCCACTCTATGAAAATCTGCATTTCAAAAATGATCTTTCCGCTGGGCGCGGTGGCTCACGCCTGTAATCCCAGCACTTTGGGAGGCCGAGGCAGGCGGATCACGAGGTCAGGAGATCGAGACCATCCTGGCTAACACAGTGAAACCCCATCTCTACTAAAAATACAAAATAAATAAATAAATAAATAAATAAATAAATAAATAAATAAATAAAATTAGCTGTGTGTTCTGGCAGGTGCCTGTAGTCCCAGCTACTCAGGAGGCTGAGGCAGGAGAATCGCTTGAACCCAGGAGGCGGAGCTTGCAGTGAGCCAAGGATCGCGCCACTGCACTCCAGCGTGGGCGAAAGAGCAAGACTCCATCTCAAAACAAACAAACAAACAAAACAAAAATGATCTTTTCTTAGTGATTGCGTACACACTACAGTTTAGAAAAACTGTCCCGTAATACATTCCATTTATTTATGGATTCAGTAAGTATTTACTGAGGTTCTACTCTGTGGTAGGAGTTATTCCAGGTACAAGAAAGATGACAGTGAAAGAAACACATTCCTGTTCTCACGCAGCTTATAGTCTGTAAAAGAAACAGAGTAAGCAAGTGAACAGTAAATGTGCAATTACAAATAGTAAGCACTGCGGAGAAAAAAAATATGGCAGAGTGAGAAAAAAAAAAAAAAGGTGACATTTATGCTGAATTGCAAAGCCTAAGAGCTAACGGAAGAGTGATGGGGAAGTGTTCAAGAGCAGAGAAAGCATATGCCAATTCTCGTGAATGAAGGCAAAAGCGGCATGATGCTGGAGACCCAAGCAGGAACCTGCAGGTGTAGGGCGCTGAAGGTTGTGTTAAGGATCTTGGATTTATTCAGATGACAATTTGAAGTTCCGGAAGAAGTCTAAGCAGGGGTATAAAATGTTCTGCTTTGCATCTTTAAAACATCAGTCTGGATGTGGAATAATATGTGATACCTCACTTCGTCTTCACACCTCTACGGTGATTATCATCTGCTCTAATTGTTAGATAGTGAAACTGAGATTCAAGGAATATAAACGACTCGCTTAAGGTGAAAGAGCTACTCAAGGACAGAGTGAAAGACAAATTCTCATCTGCCTGTCCCAGGATATTTGTGGAATGAATTAGAGGGTGGCAAGTGTAAAAACAGGAAATCTATTAGCAGACAATATCAGTGAGATGATGAGGCATTAGACCAGGGTGGCTGCTGAGGAGTTAGAGAAGTAAATGACTCCAAGTCGTATTCATAATCATAACATGCTTTGGCAATGATGTAAAGAAAGGCAACAAATGAGAAGAGATTGAAGATAAACATGAATGTCAGGTTAGGATATAATTCATAACATGTATTAATGGACTTCTTCCTATCAAATTTTAAAAGTAAAAGATGCTTTATCTATCATTTAAAAATAATTTTTATGTTTTATCAAATTTGTATGTGCTCAAATGGTATTAGAAGACTAATAATAATCACAGCATCCCTTGCCTTAATCTGCCCACCCATAAATTTTGCTCTCCACAGGCACTCAATTTTAACTATTTTGGCTGTTTCTACATTTTTTTTAAAACTATTTTAGCTGTTTCTACATTTTGTTTTTTAACTATTTTAGCTGTTTCTACATTTCAAAAATATTTGCTTCTCTGGTCACTCTTGATTTATTAAATTTACATTTTATATGTTGATATCCCATATTAGAGGACGAAGATTCAGCTCTCCTCACTTTTCTTCTCTACCACCATCCTAAAATAGTTTACCAGATTTTTTGAATTACATCAGTATTAGATGTACATCTTTTTTCTATTTACATTTTAAAGTGTTTCTTGTGGGAACTTTCAAATGTATATAAAATTAGAACCATTATCAACAAATAATCTGTCTTGCTCACTCTGTATTCCTACCTACTTTCCTCCCACCTCCCACTGTATTATTTAAAACAAATCCTAGAGATCACATAATTTTAACTGTACATTTTTTAGTGTTATAAAAGATAAGGACATTTTATAGAACAGAGCTATAAAACCATTATCCCATCTAAACATACAATTTACAGGAGTTCCTTAATATAAATAATAGTTCATTCAGCATTCACATTTTCCAGTTGTTTACAAATAAAAATTTAACTGGTTTGTTGGATTCAGGATCTAAAGAAGATTGCATTTGGTTGCTCTATGTGACTCTTTAATTTATAATTGTCTGTCCCTTATTCTTCTTATTGTTGATATTTAAAAATTGGGGGCATTTGTTGTGTAGAATTCCCCACATCCTGGATTTTGTTGATGGCATGTGTGTGGTATCATTTAACATGTTCCTTTCTCATTTGCGTTTCCTCTGTACTCGTAGTTTGATCTAGAGGCTTGATATGATTCAGCTTCCATTATTTTGGTAAGAATATGTCTCACATGATGTTGTTTATTTCCTATTGCATTATAACAAGGGGCATATAATATCTTTTATGAGGCTAAGAATGATCAGTGAGTTCAGATAGCAGGCAAGTTGTTCATTCTGAGTTCTCTATCAGCCTTTCATTTGCTGGTTTTTAGCAATCTTTGATGATAATTGCCTGAAATACTTTTTATTAGGGATTGAAAGATAGTGCTAGTCTAATTCTGTCATTCCTTCGTTCCTTTGTCATTAGTTGAAATTCTTCAATAAAAGAGAACGTCTCTTGTTAACTATTTGATTACCTTGAGGTAGTTTTAAATGAAAGGCAAGATATATGATTTTTCTTTTTCATTTTTTGAAATATACTTTACTATGTATGTATTTTGATTTCCTTTGTCTTTTTCGTATTAAAATTATCCCATGTTGGATCGATAGGAATCCCTTCCAGTTGCCTTCTGTGTCTTGCTGACACTGTCTCAGTACTTTGATAGCTTTATTAATTTCTGATGAATGGCATGATTTTATGACAACCTAAATGCTGATTACTATTGAACCGAGTAATATGCTATGAGTATTTTCCTTTCTTATATAACCTTTTGTTTTTCTTCTAATTAACATTTGCCTCTTTTTCGATTGTTCAGTTTTAGATTTGCAAATTGTCTCACAGAATGATAAAATAGGATATGACCACCCTTCAGATGATAATATTTCCTTCTTATTTCCAACTTTCCTTCTCACTGCCCATTCTCATGGAAGTCTCTCTCCTATGGCCTCTGACCTCCTCCTTTTCTCCAAACTGATTGCTCTTTAGGGTTGCCGTCCAGTTGTTTTTATCTGTTTGTTTTTGTACTGAGAAATACTCCCAGCATTCTTCCATTTTAAATATACTGTTCTTGTTTTCTTGATTTACATCCTTATTTTGATGGAACATACACTGCAGTAGCTTACTGAGAATGGGCACATGAAAGACTGAGACCTTTTGTTTCTGAGCATAGTTCTAAACACATTATTTTTATTCAGAATTATAAAGGCATTATTCCATTGTATTCTAATCACTAATGTGGCTATAAAGAAAAGCAGTTTTTGATTTTTTATATTTCATTGCTTAAAACCTCTCTGTAGAAGTCCTAAGGATCTTTTCTGTGTTCCTGATATGTTTAAATTCATGATGATATGCTTTGGTGTGGATCTTTTTTTATTGACTGAGCTGGAAACTCAGTGTATCTTTTAACAAGTAAATTTGTGTTCTTTAGTTCTGAAAAGTACTTTTGAAGTTTTTCTTGATATTTGTCTCCTCTCCATTTTCTCTGCTTTCCTCCCCAAAAGGCTTTTTAGAATTGAATTTGTTATTCTTGTATTTATTTATACATATTTTCACTATTTTTTGATCTCTGTAATTTTTTAACTTCTTAAAGTTCCTAATCTACCAACTTTTCCACACAAAAACTAACTTTTACAATCTTATTTTTAATTTTTAAGAGATCTTCCTTTCTGAACCTTCTTTTGTAGTATCCTGCTTTTGTTTCATTGATGTAATATCCATCCTTATCTCTGAGGTTACTATTTACAGCTTTCTCTTTTCTGGTTTCTTTTTAAAATTCTCTTTCTGTTGTGGCCTTCATTTCCTTCAGATCCCTTTTTAAAAAAAAATCTTTGATGTTTATATTTCTTATTGGAGCTTTCTCTAAATATCTGATGATCCTTATTGGCCCATTTATTTATTTTTATATTTGTGTCATTTTACACCCTCCTTTAGGGATTATCAAAATGCAATAAACTGCATATATTTAAAATGTATAATTTGACTGTTTTTGGTCAATGCACACACCCCTGAAACCATCACCACAATCAATGTAACGGACATTTCCATCCTCCTAAAATGCTGTCTTGTAACCTTTTTTAGTTTATCTCTTGTTATACTTCCTCATTTCCTTCCACTCACCAACCCCCTCATCAGGTAACTGCTGCTGTGTTTTTTGTTTCTATGGATTTGTTTGCATTTTCTAGAATTCTGTACAAATGAGATAGTATAGCATGTATTCCTTTTTGCCTGACTTTTTTTTTTTTCATTCAGCATAATGATTTTGAAATTTATCTGCATTCTGTATTCATGTGGGTATTTTAAATTGTGGAATAGTGTTTCATTGTGTGAATATATTACAAAATGTTTAGCCATTTTGTTAATGGACTTCGGGTTGTTTCTAGTTTGAGGCTACTACAAATAAAGCTGCTACAAATATTAATATACAAGTCTTTGTGTTGACACATGCTTCTTCTTTTCTGTTGTTTAAGTATGTAGGGGAGAGTAAGAAGTCCATTAATTTTTATTAGTGAGACACTGCAACATTGATTGGGTGTTACATGCATGGACATGGCTTGCCAAATGGTGGATTTCATTGTATGGTTATTGGGTAGGAACAAGATCATTTATCTGGGAGACTCCTAAATATCAGTATTTGTGGTTCTTTTAGCCAGGGAATTTCAGGTTTGTGGATTTTTTTTTTTCACTTTTTTTTTTTTTTAAATTCACTAATGTTTTCCACAAGGAGTGAATAGTCAAGTTGAGGAAGAGGGTTTACAATTTAGTTGATTTTCCCTGTTTTTAATCTAGTGTTTTTCTTCTTCCCTTTATGGTGATTGGTTTCCACAGACCTAGAGTCTAAAGTTTAATTTATCCAGAGATTAAACTCTTGTTGGGATTAGAGAAGGTCATTACCTGGATATTTGGAAGGAAGTATGCGGGGAGGGTCTCTCTTAAAGTCCATAGTCTTAAAGTATATAAAAATCTTCTAGCTTTTAGTCTTATCCCATGGCCTTGCTTCTGAGTTTTCTGGGGTCTAAAAATCCCTAGACTTGCAGGCACACTGGAGTAGCAGCTTGCTTCTTGTTAAGATTGCCTTCTTAGCTAAGGGTAGGATTTTGAAGAGAAGTCATTATCTCTCCTCAGTCTTTTGCCACCTTCCAAATATATGTGAATATTTTCAGCCTGTTATTGTTTCCTCACTCATTCTTTTTGTCCATGTGTTCTTTTTCTTTGCTTTCATTTTAATATTGCCATAGTTAAATGAAGTGTAACATTACATGTTAATTCCTTCAGGAATCTGTTTGTGGCTTTGGTAGGTATTTAGACTTATGTATTAGAATTCAGTGTTTAATGGTTTGCATCTTTATATTTTAAAAGTATCTCCAACAAATTGCTTTTTATTTTTCTTTTAATTTTTCCAATATTGTTCATTTATTGTTTGTAAGATTTTTCATGTTTCAAAGTTAATTTTTAATTATAACAAATTAAAAAGAGACTAAATATTGAAAAGTATTGACTACTGATAAAATATAAGGTACAAAATTATCTGTGTATGGTGATAGAACTATACACAATATTTGCATACAATAAAAGAAAACAAAAATATCATAACAGTTTTTGTGTTAATATTAGGTCATGGATGATATTTCTCTATGCATTTTTAATGTTGTTACATAGTTTTAAAACCATCTTGTTAGTGGATTGCCACATAGTTTAAAAGTTGTATTTTTGTTCCAAACATTTTTTGGAGAGGAAAAAATGTGTTTCTAAATCTGTGCTGTTTGGTATCAAACAATACTTTTTCTTAATGATTTTTTCCAACGTTACTTTCATCTCTTTGTATCACAGATTCACTTTGCTGGAGAACAATCTAGAATTGTCTTTTAAAAAATTATTCTTTTCTACCATTCTTTAAAATGTAGCACGGACATTTTTAAGTTTATTAAATGGAAAATACCTATTCCAACACTCTCTTCATAGCTCCTTTTATCTGATTCAAAACATGTAAGTAAAGTTTTGAAAGAGGCAGGAGACCAACTCACTCCATCCTGCCCCACCTCATGTCACCCACTCACTGAGGTCTGAGTAAGAGTGAGCAGTGCCCTCTCACATAGAGCTTTATTATCTTTGTGTGCTTTTGTGGATAATTCGGTATTTAATGGTTTGCATGTTTGTATTTTAAAAATTTCTCAAGAAATTTTCTTAAGCAAGAACATGTGTTTTCTAATACTGTTTTAATATTTTAAAAGAAAATGCATTTCTTAAGGACTCCTGAAATCTTGTTATTTCAGACATACAGATTAGGAGCTTTAGAAAGGCTTGATGATTCTTCTAAACAAAAACAAAAAATGAACACAGAAACAAATGAAAAACAATCGCTGAGTTAGAAGAAAACTTAAGAATAATTTAACTCTCCCGTAATACTTGAATTATTCATTCAATAATACTTAGAGCATCTATTGGACACTAAATTCTTATATATAGTCTAATCGGAGATTTGGTCAACAAATGGGAAAATAACAATGACATTTCCAACTTGTTGGGACAAAAAGTGCTGCAACACCATGTGGCTTAAAAAACAGAAATTTACTGTTTCACAGTTCTGGAGGCAAGAAGTCTAAGATTAGGTGTCAGCAGGGTTGGTTCTTTCTGAGGGCTGTTCCATGCCTCTTCCTAACTTCTGGTAGTTTCCTGGCAATCTTTGGTGTTCCCTGGCTTGTAGAAGGAGCATCACCTGATCTTTGTCTTTATTTCCATGAGGGATTATCCTTGTGTGCGTGTCTCTGACACCAAATTTCTCCTTTTTATATATCCACCAGTTATATTATACTAGGGTCCCAAAGTATCTCAGGATAACTTCATCTTAACTTAATCACTTCGGAAATAACTCCGTTTACAAATGTGGTTTCATTCTGAGGCACTCTTTGGACTTCAACAGGTGCATTTTGTGGGGGAAACAATTTAACCCACAAAGGTTTTCCGGACATTCTATAATTTTTGTTTGTTTTTATGCTTTCTTTAACTAAATCTTTCTCAGTGAAATTATTTCTTTTATTGTTTGTGCTCAATGTTTTCTGTATTATTGCTATTTGGGACTTTATTAAATTTATATCTGTAATCTAAAATATAATCTATTTCAGTATAGGTTCCATGAGCGCTGGAAAAGGAATATTTTCTGTTTAAGATACAAAAGTTCTTGCTGCTGTATAGATCTCCATACAATCTACTTTATTAAAAATGTTATTTAAGTCTCACAAATCCTTGTTTATACTTTTTACCTTACTAGATCTTGGACTGCAAGAGAATTAAGCTACTATTATTTAAATGTTTCTGCCAGTTTGTCTTTGCATCTCCTGTGTTTTCTGCTTCATGAAATTGTTTACTCATTAGGTGCATAGAAATGTATAACACTTATATCTTTACTGTGAATTGTTCCCTTTAGTATATTTAAAGTACTTTTCTATGTCACATTTAATGTTTTTTCAAAAGCTCTGAATTTTACCTTTTCAAATATTATGATCATGACTCATTTTTTTCTTACCTCTCTCCTTCCTTTTTCTCTCTGCCTTATTTTCTTTTGTATCCCACTGTGCCCGTTCTTTTATTGTTATCTTTATGTATAAATTTGTATTTAGTGTGTCTCTCTCATACACAGCATAAAATTAAGATTTGTTTTGGGAGTTAATCTGAAAAGCTCTTTCTTTTAGTAGGTAAATTAACCTGCATATTTCTTTTTATTTTTTTCTTTTTTTGAGACGGAGTCTCGCTCTGTCGCCCAGGCTGGAGTGTCGTGGCGCGATCTCGGCTCGCTGCAAGCTCCGCCTCCCGGGGTCACGCCATTCTCCTGCCTCAGCCTCCCGAGTAGCTGGGACTACAGGCGCCCACCTTTAGTAGAGACGGGGTTTCACCTTGTTAGCCAGGATGGTCTGGATCTCCTGACCTTGTGATCCTCCTGCCTCGGCCTCCCAAAGTGCTGGGATTACAGGCGTGAGCCACCGCGCCCGGCCAAGCCTGCATATTCCTTAATATAATAGGTATGTTTGGGCTTAGTTCTGTCATATGAATAATGAAAATTATTCAACAGTGCTTAATATTACCAGACTTTATTCAAGAATTATAGATAAATTTTTTTTTTTTGAGACTGAGTCTCACTCTGTCGCCCAGGCTGGAGTGCAGTGGCCGGATCTCAGCTCACTGCAAGCTCCGCCTCCCGGGTTTACGCCATTCTCCTGCCTCAGCCTCCCGAGTAGCTGGGACTACAGGCGCCCGCCACCTCGCCCGGCTAGTTTTTTGTATTTTTTAGTAGAGACGGGGTTTCACCGTGTTAGCCAGGATGGTCTCGATCTCCTGACCTCGTGATCTGCCCGTCTCGGCCTCCCAAAGTGCTGGGATTACAGGCTTGAGCCACCACGCCCGGCCAAAAATTTTAAATTTAATTCTTACATAAATCATCATTTAAAAATATATGGTGAAACTGAGGTACAGAGAGGGTAATAACATACTCAAAGTCACAGAGCTAGTTACTTATAGAGCTGTGATTCAAATTGAGTCTGATTCTTGAATTTTTTTCTCTGTCACTATACAGGGTCTTTATTTTATGCCTTTTGTGATAATCTTGTGTAATTCCCTAAAATCTATTTTCCAGTTCACAAATCATCCCTTTCATCTGTATCTGATATGCTGTTACTCATTCAATACTATTTTAATATCAAAGATTAAGTTAGTTTAGTTCTAAATACTTCTTGGCCATTTTAAGTAGTCTTTTTTGGTTAATTAAAAATAATCCATTTTAAAATCTTTTAACCATTTTATATATCATTAGTTTATACTGTGTATCTGATAATTTCAGCATACAAATTTTCTCTTAAACTTAATCTGTATTTTGTTTCTGAGAACTCTCAGTTATAGTAGTTTGGTTTTTGTTTATAAGATCATCTGTTTTTGAACTTAATCTGTAAGAATCCTAAGTGTTTATGTTGGAAATATTCCCTGAGAAAAGATTTGGTTGCATGTGCCACTATACAGATTTTCCTAACATCTAGGATCACTTCAGCTCCATTGGGGGATTAAGGGTAATATAGGAGACTCGCATCAGCTCCCTAACCTTGAGACAGACTCAAAGTTCAGGTCTCCCAGCTCCTAGGCCTTGTAGCAGTATTTGCTCCCAGAACAACTTCCTCTCACTTATTGATTACTCATGGCTTTCTGTTCAGATTTCAGCTCATTGCCTACCCCCTCACACTTCGAGTTTTCTTTTCCTTTTTGTGAGCTTAGTCATAAAAATATGTTTGTCTTAACTTATCTAAGTTCTAGTTGTCTTTTAGTGAGAGGGCTCTTCAGGATAAAGTCATACTTCAGGAAATAGAGATGTGTATGCACATTTTAAAGACTTCTGAGCTGTATAGACAAATTCTACTCTATAAAGGTTGTAATAATCCATAGTCCTCTAGAAATGTTTTAGTGGCTCTGGTCTTCTTAAAATTGCCAACACAGGACATTATAATAAAATAATGTACATGGATCATATGTTAAAGAAAAGTAGTATCTTTGTGTTAAGTTGGTTTTTATTTTTGATAGTAGCGATTTAAAGTGTATTTTTGGACATTTGTGGAATTTACTTTTTAGTCACCTAGAAATATAGATGTAGATATTAGGATAAGTCTGACCTGGAGATGCAGAAAGCTTTGCCCATAGAGTATATAATCCAAGGAGTGCATGCACAACAACAGTAAATTAAGACAAAGAGTATCTCAGGAAACACGAGAATTCATGAGTCATACTGAGAAGTAGGAGCCAAAGAAAGATATGGAAGTGCTCAAAGATGACTTCTTGGGAGATATTAGTAGTGTCAGCAATCAAATGAAGAAAAAATTCAAAGAAAGAAAGGTTGTTATGAGTGTTCCATGATGAAGATAACATAGGATGAAGGCTGAAAAACAGAAGTTTGAATTTAAAAGCAAAAGTTTACCGACGACCATAGCTAGACTGCTTTTAGGTAAGGACAGAAACAGATACAATGGAACAGCAGGACTGTCCTGAACAACTGCTAATGTAGATTCAATGTATTGTATCATATTGAGAGTCAGGGATCTTTTGAGACTACGATGGAAAAAATTGATTTTTTTTTCTGGAAAATGCTCACATGCACACACAATCTAAATATTGAATGCAGTATCTAGATAGTCACATTTCCTCTGATAACCATCTTTATCTGAATTCTCTTATTGTCACCTAATTTAAAAAGTTTCATCATAGGAGAAAGCAGAAATACCAATACCTTCAGGAGAGATTAGGGGTAGGTTAAGGTAACATGTAAAAAACACCTGGCATTTACTAAACACATGTTCAGTGAATGCTTGATTTTTCAGTAGCCACCAGGAAAGGAAAGGAAAAATGTAATTGTTGGCTCAATGTCCCCAGAGAACTTAGAGGCAATGGGATCATGAGTGTAGTGGAGACATTAGTGTTTTAAGGAGGAGGGAAGTGGACTTTGGAAATATCAGTTTATTCAGAATATGTTTTATGTCATGAATTATGTTAGAACATTCTTATGCAATATCTCCCATAATCTTCAAACAACCCTAATGTTACCTTTTACAGTGAGCATTTGAGTGTTTAGAGAGGTTAAGTAACTTTTTCTTTTTTTTTTTTTTTTTGAGACTGAGTCTCGCTCTGTGGCCTAGACTTGAGTGTAGTGGCGCAATCTCGGTTCACTGCAAGCTCCGCCTCCCAGGTTCACACAATTCTCCTGCCTCAGCCTCCCAAATAGCTGGGACTACAGGCGCCTGCCACCACGCCCGGCTAATTTTTTGTATTTTTAGTAGAGAAGGGGTTTCACTGTGTTAGCCAGGATGGTCTCGATCTCCTGACCTCATGATCCACCTGCCTCGGCCTCCGAGAGTGCTGGGATTACACCGGCCAAGTAACTTTTTCAAATTCATATTCGAAAGTGGCAGGAAGGAGAATCTTACCTCCATGTGTCACACATCAAAGCTGCCACATGGCGAGAGTTATAAAGAAGTTAAAAAATTACTTATTGTAAAAAAGATTGAAGTTCTAGGGAAGGCAGATTAGAGAAATTTAAGTCTCAATTTTCACTGGCAAATAGCTGGTGAATGACCACTTGAGAATAGCCATTAGGCTGGCCTTCTACTCTCTACTGACTTGTCAGCAATGTCCCTTTCATCACCTGAAGCAGTGTCCACACAGATCTGCAACTGGTTGGCCCTGCTCCCTGGTCCCTTCCATGCTGATGGCACTGGAAGCAGGGATTGGACCAAGCTTCCGGGAAGAAACCAAGTTGTCCACAGGAGATTTTCACATACGAGCTAAATGAAAAGGGAAAACAAACGGGATATAATCAGGTGCATCAGAACAATCTGCTATCTCCTATCAAGGCCACTGAGCCTTCCTTTTTGTTTCTTTTCTTTTCTTTTTTTTTTTTTTTCTGAACATCATCCAAAAAATAAAGAGGCTATGAACCTTCCATATAGTAGAAGCCGTAGGATTAAGCATCCATATTACTGTTCATGTTGGTTCAGAAGATCTTTAGCTCTTTGAAACTCTGTTTTTATATATTTTCTTTTGCTCCATATTTAGGAACATTTGAAAAATACTATTACTTTCTGTTGTTTATGTTTGAATTGTATTGCAATTTGATCTCCTGCTAAGTAACTTCCAACTTAAGTAGATATGATAAAATTAACTGTTTCCAACTATTTATTTCTCTTAGTTATAAATTCTTGATAATGAATACTGTGTTTGGATAAAATTATAATGGGGTTTTAAGCAGTAATGTGTATAGTCAAAGGACTCTGATTAGAATTTGAATGTTTAAACGGACCTTGTGATTATTTAAGGGGGAATATTCTGTCATTTTGTTGTAGCACTGCTCAGAGAGGTAGCATATAATTAAAGCTGAAATCTAACTATTTTATAACCATTGTTCCAAAGTTTAATAACTTGTGCCAAAAGTTTCTTTGAAGATCGGTGGTTTCACTTTAAATGTAAATTGAGCAGGACAAACTGGCCAAGTTTACTGAGATATTTTTGCATACACCTTGTGTACTTCCCCCAGTTCCCACAAGAACAATCAACCAAGCAATGAACTAAACAAACATGTAAAGCAACCAGGAAAAAACATTTTTAGTTTAATGTTTCAGTATAAATGGATTGAAGCTATTTCTCGCAGTATGCTTTTGGCTGTGGATGGAAGAGCCAACACTTGTGTATTCTGAACAAATATTTTGAGTTTCAGAGTCCCAGAGCAACCAAGTTTTGTCTATAAACAACAGATGACAGGTATTAATTAATAAAGAGTGTGTTCGTATGTGGGCAACCTTGATGGACTCTTGATTGACGGCTGGTATTTTCAGACACAACCACACATAGCTGTAGTAGCACTGTTAATAGGAAGATTCAAGTAAAATGTTCAATTAGGGGATTCCCTCAATCAGATGATCTTATTGAAATCAGGTGACGGGAGGAACTATGGTAATAAGCCAGTTACTGCAAAAATAGAATGAGATTAATTGAGATTTTACGGACACTATGAAATTGGAGGTATAAGACTAAAGCCCTACAGGGCTTTTAATGACTCAAACCTCATAGAATTTTGTCTAATTGCTGCCATCCACCTGTCCTGGTTTTTCCTCTCCTCGCATTTCCCCAGATCAGTTCAGTTTAGGGGATGTTGCTCTGTAGTGAAATGCTTGGTGACATCCAATTCTAACCTTTCAACCTATGAAATAAAATAGCAGACCTTTTGAGTGAGTATGAGGCTGAAGCAATCGAGGGTTTGATATTTTCCATGAGAGTGTGAGACCCTGGAGGCATCTTGAATTCCTCTCAATCTGTCCTTCAGATTTTATCCCGAGATTTTGTTTATGCCACACACTGCTAAACCTTCTTTGAAATTCAAGAAAATTCCTCCTAAGGGCAATTTCGAGTCAGTCTAAACTGGGACCCAAAGGATTAGGGGATGTTGGTGAGGTTGTGTAATATTTATCTGACCTCAGATATTTGGAAACAAAGCCTGGTCTTGGAACACTTTGTATATTCCCTTCAATAATAGTCTATTCCTAAACTTTTATTTTTATTTTTATTTTTTATTTTTGAGACAGAGTTTTGCTCTTGTTGCCCAGGAGTGCAATGGCATGATCTCAACTCACTGCAACCTCCGCCTCCCGGGTTCAAGCAATTCTCCTGCCTCAGCCTCCTGAGTCACTGGGATGTGAGGCACACACCACCATGCCCGGCTAATTTTTTGTACTTTTTAATAGAGAGGGGGTTTTACCATGTTAGCCAGGCTGGTCTCGAACTCTTGACCTCAGGTGATGCACCCACCTTGGCATCCCAAAATGTCAGGATTACAGGCATGAGCCACTGGCTCCCCCCCTAAAATTTTACTAGTAGTATTTATAAGTATTGTAAGGCATCTAAAAAAAATGCAAGGCACCAAATGGATGATGCTCCTGGAGGTAATTTGAACTTTCCTGAGCTGCATGGAGATTTTTCTTTAGCAGGTCTGTTTAGGAATATGTTGCAGGTGGACTGTAGACCACACTTGGAGAAATTGCACTAATAAAACAGGACAACTGACTTGCTTTTTATTCCAAGCAAACATTGAACTTTGTGACCTCCATGCTTGTACCTCTCAGGTTACAAAACACATTTTGCCATGTCACCTATTTGTCTATATTTCTTATCTATTGGCTTCCAAGCTGCTAACTTCTTATTTACTCAATGCCTCCCATAATGCCTTGTACACACTTAGGCGCCGTGTTATTATAGTATGATGGTTAAGAGCCAGGGCTTTAGAGACTTACAAACTGGGTTGGAATACAGTCTGTGTTGTTGCTGTGAGCAAATTAATATATCTGAATCTCTATTTCCTCATTTATAACAATGAGTAACAAGAGATTTTAAGTTACCTAGTATATACTTATTTTTAAAACCCCAGAAATATATGTTAGAAAACTATTAAAATAAAAATCTAATTTCACTTCCCAGAGATATTGCAACATGCCTTTTTTTTTTTTTTTTTTTTTTTTGGCTGGAGTGCAGTGGCACCATCTCTGCTCACTACAACCTCCACTTCTTGGGTTCAAGCGATTCCCCTGCCTCGGTCTTCTGAGTAGCTGGGACTACAGGCGCCCACCACCATGCCCGGCTAATTTTTTTTGTATTTTAATAGAGACAGGGTTTCACCATGTTGGTCAGGATGGTCTCGATCTGCTGACCTCGTGATCTGCCAGCCTCGGCCTCCCAAAGTGCTGGGATTACAGGCGTGAGCCACTGTGCCTGACCTGAAACATTTATTTTTAATTTATATTTATTTGCATGTCAATTTAAAGTAATGTGTCATTCAGATCATTTTTGTAGTGTGCCTTTTTTAAAAGAACATGCTATGAATACTTTTCCATATTAATAGTGTTTTAACTTGTAACTTTAAATAACCATATTTTATCCTCATTATATTTGTATAAAATAAACAATTCCATAATATCGGACATTTAGCTTTTTTTCTCCCTTTTTTTGTATTTTACTAAAACAAAGCTGTGGTGAATATTCCTTTGTACAATCTCTTGTCAATTTTTTCTTAAGTAATTCTAAAAAGAATAACTTAAGACTTTATAGTCTTAAGACTATAAACTTAAGACTTTATAGTTTGAAGATTTTATACATTTTTTAAGATTTTATACTTACTACTTAATTGCCACTGAAATATTTATACTGTCATCGTCAACAAGTGAAGTATCTCTACCAATGTTACCTATCATAAGAAAGAACGCTTTGACAATTTGATAATTGGAAAATGGCAACTAATTTGTGTTTCAAAATTTATTTTCAATTCAGCAAATACTGATGTGCATCTCCTCTGTTCCAGTCACTGAACGTTGGGAAGGGGAAGTGATTCAGAGGTGAGCAAGGCAGATCAAGTTTCTACTCTGATGGAACTTAAAGTCTAACAACTTTAAACAAGTAGCAATTAAAGGTGTGGTGATGAAGAGCACTGAAGGTTATGTTCTAGGTTCAGGGTGTTTGATTAGGCCTCCTAAAGTGGCACTTACAGGTGAATCGAAGTTAGCCAAGGTGGGAAAGGAAGGCAATGCAGGGAGCCACAGAAGTAAAAATCTTTCCAGACTGGCCGATGCTGGAGAAACTGAAGAAAACAGTTTGGTTAGTGCATGGAGTATAACAGAATGAGTCAAAATGAGGCCCGAGAGCAGCTAGGTGTCAGATCCCATAAGGCCTTGGAAGGTATGTTAAGATTGAGGACTTCATTTTGAAGGTTAGATGTTTCATTTTTAAGAAAATAATTCTGACTGAAGTTTGAGAATTGAGTACAAGAAAACAAGGATGCATGTGGGGAGCCCAGATGGAAGGCAACGGTGTGGACCACAATGGCTTACAGTGTATATTATTCAGAACTCTTTGATTGCAAGTGATAGAAATTTAACTCAAGCCACTGAAGCAAAGTGGAGAATTGGTTGATTCTTATGACCCAAACATGAAAAGTAGAAGTTTCATCTGGGCCGCTCAGCAGAATAGAAACCAAGGACTCCAGTGCTCTTAATAGTCTATCTTTACCCCTCCCCAACGTTCCTGTTCTCTTCTTTATTCATCTTTTTTTCTATCCTTCTCGTTATATCTCAAACTAATGATCTCAGACTGACTTCCTCTACATCGCTGAAAACAAGGCCAGAGGTGACTCTTGTAATACAAATATTATTGCCTCACCATATGGAAAGGGACAGATCCTCTCTCCTCCCCTTTTTAAAAATATATCTTAATTTTTATAGGAATTTTAGGTTTATGTCAAATAGACTGGAGGTACACAGATTTCCCGTATGCCTCCTACCTCCACAACTGTATGTACTCCTCCATTAACATTCTCTACCAGTGTAGTACATTTGTTATAACTGGGGAACCCACACTGACCCGTCATTACCACCCAAAGGCCTTAGTTTACATAAGTTGTTCATTTTGGTGTTGTATAGTCTGTGGGTTTGGACAAATGTATAATGACATGTGCGCACTGTTATATTATTCAGAGTAGCTGCACTGCCCTAAAAATCCACTGTGCTCCATGGAAGATAGTATGACTATTAATAACAAGTGGCTGAATTGAATAGATATTAAATTTAAATGAGAAAGATGACTCTGGCTTTGATTCCTTGTGGTTGATAAATGGCTCAAAGTGCAATGTAAAATGAGGGTGAGGATGATACAGAATGTGATGTCATAGAAACCAAGGGAAGAGAAGTCTTTTTAAAAAAGTGAGTTATAAAAAGAATGAGATCCAGTCATTTGCAACAACATGAATGGAACTGAAGATCATTATGTTAAGTGAAATAAGCCAGTCACAGAATGACAGACATCACATATTCTTCCACTTATTTGTGGGATCTAAAAGTCAAAACAGTAGAACTCACGGACATAGATAGTAGAAGGATGGTTACTAGTGGCTGGGAAGTGTAGTGGGGGGCTGTGAGGGAGAGGTGAGGATGGTTAATGGTTACAAAAGTAGACAGAATGAATAAGACCCACTATTTGATAGTAGAACAGGGTGACTATAGTCAAAAATGACTTAACCATACATTTTAAAATAACGAGTGCAACTGGACGGTTTGCAACTCAAGGGTTAAATGCTTGAGGGGATGGATACCCCATTCTTCATGATGTGCTTATTTTAGGTTACATGCCTGTACCCCTTCTCGTATACCCCATAAACATATACACCTACTATGTACTCACAAAAATTTTTTTAAAAAGGGAGTGGTCCTCATTGTCCGCTATTCCTAAGAGATGGAAAAAAAGAAAGACTAAAAGGTGGATGTTGAATTTAGCAACACTAAAGTTCATTGGACTTCCTGATGCAGAAAGCATAGCACAATGGTTTCGCTGGAAGCCGCAGGTGTTGAGTAATGAGTTGAAGAATTAAAGATGGCAATTACAGGCATTTCTATTAAAAGTTCTTTGAATTTTATTATTTTAAAATACATTAATTGGTTTGCCATTTATTCTTTGTACATCTGTTTCTATTTTTTGTCCATATTTCAATTGGTGGTATCTTTTACTTTTTGATATATAAGTGCTATTTATATGATGCTGTTAAATGTGTTCTATATGATTCCGTTTTCCCCAGCTTCTTTTTTCTTTCTTTCTTTCCTTCTTCTTCTTCTTCTTTTTTTTTTTTTTTTTTGAGACGGAATATTTCTCTTTCACCCAGGCTGGAGTGCAGTGGCACGATCTCGGCTCACTGCAACCTGCACTTCCCAGGTTCAAGCAATTCTCCTGTCTCAGCCGCTTGAGTAACTGGGATTACAGATGCGTGCCACCATGCCCGGCTAATTTTTGTATTTTTAGTAGAGAGGGGATTTCACCATGTTGGCCAGGATGATGTCGAACTCCTGACCTCAGGTGATCCACGCCCCCCTTGGCCTCCCAAAGTGCTGGGATTACAGGCATGAGCCACCGCGCCTGGCCCCCAGATTCTTAATTTACTATTAATAGAATTTATTTCATTTTCTTGGTTGTTGTTTCTCTAAATTTTAACTTTTTGATACAGGCATTCTGCCTCTGGTTTTGTGTTTAGAAAGGCTTATAAATAAGCCTCCATCATAGCCTATAAATAGTTACAACATTTTTTGTCCAGAACTTTTTTGGAATTTCCTTTGGGGTATGGAAGGAAGTAGAAATTAAATTTTTTTTTTCTAATTTTTCTCAGCAAGTTTTCTTTAAAGTTGTTTCACTTTAAACAGTAAGTGTCTTTTTGATTCAGTTTATCAAAAGAATATCTCCTCTGTATGTTAAAACACACTTCATCTTACAAAACAATGCAGTCTTGACAGATGGGCTATCAATAGTAGCTTTTTTTTTTAGTTAGTCTTTGATTGAGTCTGTCATTTCTCATATAGTTTAAGGAGAGAAAAATAAATGACAAGGACGATATGATGCTCTTAAGGTGACAGGAATCCATCAGGAAGGTCTGTATGTGCACACGTGTGTTATATGAGTTTCTCACACTCTATCTAGGTGTTTTAGCCTGATTAGAGGCACATGATACAACTTTATGAACTATCAACTGTATCTGTTGACCAAGTAACTTACCATGTATAAGGTAATCTCATAGTGACTGACACAATAACAATTGTTCTACAAATATTTATTAAGCCACTTTTACATATGAAGGTGTATTTTTTAAATTAAAAAATTTTTTTTTTATTGTGGCAAATTTCAAATATACACAAAAGT
This sequence comes from Rhinopithecus roxellana, assembly GCF_007565055.1. NCBI lineage: Eukaryota > Metazoa > Chordata > Mammalia > Primates > Cercopithecidae > Rhinopithecus > Rhinopithecus roxellana. The sequence continues at coordinate 128,745,979 of NC_044558.1, read as the reverse complement.
AGAAAGAAGACTGTGGTAAACGCCTCTGAACCCACCACCCAGCTTCAAAAATAATAATCATCCTGTTCTTGGCACAACAGTCAGAGTGATGATTTTTAAAAGCGTGTCAGAAAATATCACTCCTCTGTTCAAACTTGGCAGTGATTTTCATTGTTTTTTGTAATAAAAGCAGGAAAACAGTGATTTTTGTTCTCCGTTGGAATAAAAGCAGAATTCTTCTGTTGCCTGTAGGATCTTACGTGGTCTACCCCTCTGGAACTCTCTGAGTTATGAAGGTGTATTTTTTTTTTTTTTTTTTTTTTGAGACGGAGTCTTGCTCTGCCGCCCAGGCTGGAGTGCAGTGGCCGGATCTCAGCTCACTGCAAGCTCCGCCTCCCGGGTTCACGCCATTCTCCTGTCTCAGCCTCCCGAGTAGCTGGGACTACAGGCGCCCACCTCGTCGCCCGGCTAGTTTTTTGTATTTTTTAGTAGAGACGGGGTTTCACCGTATTAGCCAGGATGGTCTCGATCTCCTGACCTCATGATCCGCCCGTCTCGGCCTCCCAAAGTGCTGGGATTACAGGCTTGAGCCACCGCGCCCGGCTGAAGGTGTATTTTTAACAGGAATTCTTCAAAGCCTTTTTACAGGGGAGTGCAGGTATCTGCAGCCTTTTGAAGGTGATGTTTTGGAGTTAGTTTCCTTAAAATCCCATCGGGTAGGCAACAACTTACTGTGGCCGAGAAAAAAGGAAAGAGTTAGTAGACCACCAAGAGATGCTTAATTTATTTTCTGTATCTTGGCAGGGCCAATGATATCTCAAACAAAAAGTCTATGAGTAAATTACATCTATTAGTTATTCTTATGTCTAACCAAGAATCTTTTTGCCATTGTCTGATGAATTTGAAGATAGGCATATTTCCATACATTCAGAATTATGGCCTGGTGTATAATGAAGGTAAAATGCTATCTAGTTACAAAAACAGCGATTAATGAATCATCATTAATGACCTTTTGTGAAAAATTCAATAAAAAAAAAATCTTTGAGCTGCAGTCAACCTGCACCACATTGTGTGTGTTTAGATTTTGTTAATCAAAACCCTTTCTGTAACATAGCTAATTTGTAAGCAATTCAGATTAGATGAACTTAAAAGGGCTTCAACTCATATCTTACCACATGCTTATCTATGCTAAGTGACCATATCATTAAGGGAGCTGCTTTAAAAATTGCTTTAATAATTTGGGTTAATACTTTGACTATTTTGGCTACCGATGTCAATTCTATGCAGTACCAAGTTAAAAGCAAGATTGATGACTACTAACTTAAGGCAGAGACCGCTAGTATGAATATTTCAGAGTTTTTAAATTTTAATTTTTATCCAGCTTTCTCTATAACTAAGCAATGATGCCTGACTTATTCCTCATTTTGGGATGGAGACTGGACTTTTATCAACTCTGATTTCTCCTTCATACACAATAGCATTAGCCACCATTGATTTGCATAAAGGAATTCTTCACATTCCACCTTCTCTAAAAAGTGCCCCCAACAGTAGGCTACAGGGTCACTCTTCTTCTATGTGTCCTGAAACCATTTACTCCTTTGGGATAATCTACACAAAAAATGAGTCATTCCCTGTAGGTTTTCACGTTAGAATGGTCATTTGTTGAGCTGTAAAATGATGGAAAATAAAATGTTTGTGTGAGTGTGCAGATGTATGTGTGTGTGCACACATGTATATGTTGGTGGTTCTGGAGAACAGAGCTGGGGAGAGACTGAAAGCACAGGCAAGAGATCTGCTTTGGGAATTGGCGGGTGATGCTTGCTGCTGCAAATATCCAGTATGTGATCTTAGTCTAATCTCTTCACGATTATGATCTCAGTTTCCCCATCTGGAAAATAATGTAATTATCTAATCCGTTCCTGTCTTTTACACACAGAGAAAATACCAGGTTAGAAAAAGAAGCATTAGAGAGAGTAATAGAGGCCCAAGAGAAGAAGTCATTAAGCATTATGTCTCTTTCATGATCAGTTGCTGACCTTAAGGATTTAATTCTGTCTCCTGTAGGCTCGGGGGGAAAATGCTGTGTTTAAAGGAACTCTGCTTATTTTGTGCTAGACCTTTGCTGTCTCACTCTCCTGTCTGGAATGCCTTGTTTCCTCTCTTTGTTTAATCTCTACATTCAAGTTCAGCCTGAGTGCTGTCTGATTCTTGAAACCTTCTTTGATTTCCTATGTCAAATGTGATATTTTTCTCCATTAATAAAAGTATTTACTGAGCACTTTCTATGTGTCTGGCACAATACTATGATCTCTGCACACATTAACTCATTTGATTCTCAGAGCAAACTTCTAAAGTACGTACTTTTATAGATTTTATTGATAATAGAATCAGCTTATATAGATAGAAATCATGTCTTCCAAAGCTATCTATCTATCCTCCACACATTTAGAAAAGTATTCTTTGTATGTTCTATACAGTCATGTGTTGCTGAATGATAGAGATGCATTCTGAGAAACTTGTCATAAGGTGATTTTGTTGTTGTGTGAACATCATAGCATACTTACACAAACCTACATGGTATAGTCTTCTACACACCTGGGCTAATATGGTATGGCCTATTGCTCCTATGCTACAAACCTGTACAGCATATTACTGTACTGAATACTGTAGGCAATTGTAACACAATGGTATTTATGTATGTAAGCATATCTAAAAATCGAAAAAGTACAGTAAAAATACCGTATGCAAGATAAAAAATGGTAGACCTGTATAGGGTACTTACCATGAATGAAGCTTGCAGGACTGGAAGTTGCTCTGGGTGAGTCAGTGAGTGAGTGGTGAGTGAATGCGAAGGCTCAGGACAATACTATAGCTACTGTAGACTTTATAAACACTGTACACTGAGGCACCACTACATTTATAATTTTTTTCTTTAATAATAAATGATCCTTAGCTTACTGTAACCTTTTAACTCCATAAACTTTTAAATTAAATTTTTAAACTCTTTTGTAATAACACCTTAAAACACAAACACATTATATAGCTGTACAAAAAAATATTTCTTTATATCCTTATACTGTAAGATATTTTCTATTTTAAAATTTTTATTTTTACTTTTTAAACTATTTTGTTAAAAACTAAGACACAAATACGTACTGACCTAGGCCTACATGGGGTCAGGACCATCAATTTCACTGTCTTCTACTCCTGCATCTTGAAAGGAGTAGAAAGTCTTCAGGGGCAATAACACACAGGAGCTGTCACCTCCTATAACAATGCCTTCTTCTGGAATACCTTCCGAAGGACCTTCCTGAGGATATTTTACAGTTACTCCGCACTTTAAAAAAAAAAAATAATAAGTAGAAGGAGTACACTCTAACGTAACAATAAAAAAGTATAGTATTCCAGCTATGTTACATAAGCCAGTAACATAGTTGCTTATTAATGCCAAGTATTAAGTATTGTACACAATTGTAGGCACTATGCTTTTATACAACTGGCAGTGAAGTAGGTTTCTTTACACCAGCATCACCACAATGTGTAATGAGTTGTGCTAAGACGTTACAACAGCTGCGTCACTAAGCAATAGTAATTTTTCAGCTCCATCATAATCTCATGGGACCATCATCCTGTATGCAGTCCATCATTGACTAAAACATTGCTACCATTATGGGCACATGACTGTATATAATATATGTTTACTAAACAAATATAATACACAAAAGAAGGATGGGAAGAAGTATGCAGTCAAATAAAGGAGAAAGAACTATTTCCCCTTACGCAATAAAGTTGAGACTGCATGAGACTAGATGGTACATTGGACTAGAGTGGTGGCAAAGGAGATGAAAAAACTGAATCCTTTCAAGGACTAAGTAACAGGGAGGACTGACAGGATTAATAAAACATGACAATTCATAAAGTTCTCTCCTAATGTCCTCCACTCCCAGTGGCAGGTCTCTAAATCAAAGGGATATACCGGATATTTTTAATCTATTTCATTTGTGTTTGTATAAGTGTTACGAAGATAAACTAAGGCAAGGAGACAGCCAATTCTTTACGTTTTGATCATGTTTTCTGATTTCTAGCTTTGTCAGAAGGGCAATCAGATGACCTAAAATTGAGATGCAGATAAAATGGACACATAGAAATTAGTTTGTATCATAACTCAACTTGCCATGCTTTCATCAGCCCTAGGAAAATATAATTTTGACCTGAAGAAATGTATTGGGCAATTTTTCTTAGGCAAACTTGTGTTTATTACCATCTGACATATTCATATTGGGTGGACTTTTGCATATCCCAGAACAAAGCATTTAGTTAATATTTCCTTCTTTCAGTTTATTCAAACATGCTGTTTTTATATAGTTTTTCTTATCATTCTTTATAATTTTTATGTGTGTTAACATAATAATTGAGAAGTACAGCAATAACTTATTTGAATTCTACATCCTCACCTCCAAGAAAAGATGTGACACTGACCTGTAGGAATATTTTGAACTTAGAATATTTGTTTAGCAAATGCTTACAATAATAATTTAGTTTAGAAATCATATTATTGTCCTCTCATTTATTCAATAAAATTTTTTGAGTATTTACTAACACAGCAGCACATTTCTAGGTGCTTTGGAGCTTTTCCTGTGACACACAGAGAAAATAACTATTTGTATTTCATACCAGGGTAAATGAAAGTGGCTGCTCTCAACTGAAGGTGACCAGTTTAGGGGATCTGGCTGCTCCAGACCCAGACTGGCCATCCTTTGGCTGTGATATTAATATCTTGTACAGATTTAACCCATTCACTGATTAAGTTGCACAAAAGTTGGAAAGCTCTTTGGTGGAGGGCAACAATAAGTAAAGTATCATATCTTCCTTATAAAATATTACAACCTCTTCAGAGGTATTTATGTATTTAAAATGCAACGACTGTGATAAAATGAAAAATGACAAATTATATAAATTTGAATGAAGGCAGATGAAGAAGGCATGGGAGAGACTTCAAAGAATGATACTTTTTGCTGTGACCTTGAAGAATAAGTGGAATTAGGTAGCAGAGAAAGCAGAAACATGTTCCAGTAAAAGGGAAAAGTGTGATAAGACGTAAATGGGTGAGTCTGAAAAAAGTAACTGGTAGATACATGTAGGTGGAGCATGGAGTGAGTACAGAAATAAACATGGATTTCACAATTAGGGCCTTCTGACTTTCTGAAGCCTCTGACCATTCTGCTATTGGCTAGGCCATTTGGTATCCTTTGGTCTGTAGGATGTGGTCAGAATGATGTTTTGTAAGATCTAATATGAGGCATTAAGGTGCATTGCCTGTTTCTATTTGTTTTGTCTGTACACCTGTGATCTCATAAGAGAAGAATACACATCAGGTAGCTGTGTCTCTGTGGAACATGGGAGTAGAACTAAGCCTTACTAAAAGCCTAGTATCTAGGCTGGCTCCACAGCCTATATCTGACCCAAAGCCAAACAACAGAGCTGTGCAAATACTTGTTGTTTTAAAACTGTTAAGATTTTTGAGGTTGTTTATTATGCAGCATTATTGCACCCAAACCTGATTAATATAGAAATGGGTACTGCAAATGGGCTTATTTTTGGTAACAAAAACATGAAATTCTATCTCACTGGTTTTGGGATAATGTGACAAGAAACCATAATGTGAGCTGGAAAAGTGATGACCCATGTTATGTGGTGGTTAAACATTTGGTCAAACAGCTCGTCTGAAATGATTTAGAAAACAAACAACCAAAATCATGACTTAATGAACATGTGACATCGGCAAGGAGGTCTTGAGGCAGAAATTTCATAGCGTGAGCTGGTTGTTGCTAACTACAATTTTATAAAGTGCTGCAAAATAGAGATACGCTTAGAAAATAGTTCGTTTGAAAGCAGGATTGAAAGGGAATGTAGAGAACCTAGAAACCTGGGATTAGAAAATAAAATTGTTTCTCACCACAATGAAGGTGCAGTCATTAAGGCATATCCTCAGGATGGAAACCATACTCAAAGACTGCCCTTTAGGGATAAACTCAGAGCAAAGGCATGGTCTTTATAAAGACTCCTAAAAGGATGAAGATCAGGCCTAATAGATCTTTCATTTGGATGAATTACTATTAAGATTAAAGTACCATCAAAGCCTAATATACTCAAACGTCTACATTTAAATCTATAAAGATAGAAGCATATCTCAAAATAAACTATGAATGTAGCTTGGGGAATGTGTTATTGACTGTAAATGAACTTCTAGAAAACCAACAAAGTTTATTTGAGATCACTGTACTGCCAAATGTGCTGCCAGACTAGATTAAAGAAATAGTGTCTGACGAGATGTAAAACATGTAAAAGTTGGGTCCCCAAGTTTCTACAGACGGTAAGTAGGTTAATAAAGACTCTCAGGTGTCAAAGAGGGCATATTCTCTAATGTAGACAAAGAGAATGTAGCTCTGGAAAAAAATTGACTGGAGGGGGATAGTAGTATATTCAGAGACAGCTAGAATTGGGATCTAGAGTAGGCACATTTGCCCAGTGAGTTTTGAAAATTGCAGTGGACTGGGGACTGCTATGTACATAACATTTTCTCTCTTTTTGAATAAGAACAATAATGTGATTACCTTATTTCTCTTCCAGAGTTAAGTATGTGAAGGGAAGATAACCTGTCTTTTTAATTCACAGGATTCTGGATCAAGAGGACCTATTTATGGACCTGAGGTAGATCTGAAATATAGGTCACGAGTGTATTTTGTGAGTGAGAAAAAGTGAGTAATTGTGATTAAGAGGGAAGACTACGGGAGATTGCAATATTATTCTCAATTTTTTAACTCTTTACTTAATAAAACATGCACTCAGACCCTTTGTAATGTAACTTTTCAGTACTTCCCATTATGATTGAGTATATTTGCAGACTTTCTTGATGTTGACCTTAGCCATGAGAATATTTTTAGCCAGTAGAATCTGGGAAGAAGTGAGAGTGCTTCTGTTTGAGTCCAAGGTGCCCAGAGGCATCACTTATTTGAGCATACCCTTTTGTTTATAAGTTCTCATGGGAAGGGCATGATTCAGGTAAATCCTATGCCTTCCACAAGAGCTCGCCAATAAAAACAGAAGTCTAGAATCTACCCTGGTTGAGCAGAGCTAAGCCTAGTTCAGCTGTTCTTCACCCAACTGGCAGAGACATGAGCATAGAAATTGTATTAGTCTGTTTTTACGTTGCTGATAAAGACATACCTGAGACTGGATAATTTATAAAGAAAAAGAGGTTTAATGGACTCACAGTTCTACATGGCTGGGGAGGCCTCAAAATCATGGTGGAAGGTGGCAACATATCTTACATGTGTCTTGGCAGCAGGCAAGAGAGAAAATGAGAGAGCCAAGCAAAAGGGGAAACTCCTTATAACATTTCAGATCTCTTGAAACTTATTCACTACCATGAGAACAGTATGGGGGAAACCACCTCCATGACTCAATTATCTCCCACCAGGTCCCTCCCACGGCATGTGGGAATTATGGGAGCTGCAATTTAAGATGAGATTTGGATGGGGACACAGCCAAACCACATCATTCCACCCCTAGTCACTCCCAAATCTCATGCCCTTGCATTTCAAAACCAATCATGCCTTCGTATCAGTTCCTCAAAGTGTTAACTCATTTCAGCACTAACTCAAAAGTCCACAGTCTAACGTATCATCTGAGACAAAGCAAGTCTCTCCCACCTATGAGCCTGTATAATCGAAAGCAAGTTAGTTACTTCCTAGATACAATGGAGGTACAGGGGTTCTTCTCCCTTTATTCTGCACCTCTCTCTCCGGCTGCCTTGTGAAGAAGGATGTGTTTGTTTCCCCTTCCACTATGGTTATAAGTTTTCTGAGGCCTCCCCAGTCATGCGGAACTGTGAGTCAATTAAACCTCTTTGCCTTATAAATTAACAAATCTCAGGCAGTTCTTTATAGCAGTATGAGAACAGACTAATATATATGGTAATGTGTCCATATCTTCTTCAGCAATAACATGGGTTCCTTGGTCCCATTTAAGTTTTGCAGAATCCTGTGTTTTGAAGGTAGACCAAGCACTGCATATGTAGACCAAATACTCCACATAGATAATGGTTCAGACAGACTCTATGAGCAGAAAAGGTATTTCTTCACACAGACCGTATCTCTTCTGGTACAGACGTATCAAATTCCCCTTTCAGGGTGGAAGGGGTCCGATGTAAGAAATTTGCCACCAAATGACTGATTAATTTTCTTAAGTATACAATTTTGGGAACTCATAGTTGGTTTCTGTTCCTGGAAAATAGAATGTTTATCTGGGACAGTAGCTATATCAGCTTCATCTGGGACAGTATCTATATCAGCCTTGGCTGAGAGGATTCATCCTATTGATCCCATGCATTACCCCCATGCTTTCCAATGATCATTTTGTTCATGTGCCCAGCTCTAGGGTAGCCAATGAAACAGACTGAGAGATACCAGTTGGTTGAATCATCCTGATTATTTGATTATTTGGTGCCTCTTATATGGTAGATGCCCTCTGGTTGGCGTTAAAATGCTATACAAATATATTCACATGCATACCCCTTTCTATAAATCCACCCATGTGCTTCATTCTCAGAGCTCCTCTATCCTTATTTTATACGTTTCTAATTAAGCAGCCAAGTCATTTGCCATTACACTTGAATTTCTATACAACCTTGGGCCTCTTCTTTTTTTATACAAAGTGGGTGATGAGGTGTATCTCCTGAAGCACTGCTAACTGGGAAGATTGCCTGACATCTCTGTCTTTCACACTACCCGTGAGTGAGGTTCTAGAGTGGCAGCAATTCATTTGTGGCTTGTACTCACATATTGAGCTCATCCATCTGTAATCCAAGCTTAGTCTTTTTCTGTCTCCTCTGTGAGCTGATATTAAGGAACATTGTTAATGCTATAGTCATAATTTGAAGGAGAGATGCAGGTGCAATACTGGTAGATGACATGGAGTCTGGTCTACCTGCTCATGCAGCTTATGTCTGCCCTCTGACCCTGCTTGTGCCTAATCTTGAATATATCACTTCTGTCTTATGATAGATTACTGAAGGAACTACCTCACTCTATGACTTGGTGAGTCTTACAGAACCCAGCTCATCATAGGCAGGTCTGGCCATGTGGTCACCAATATGCCCTGGTCAATAACTCTGTATTTTCCAGGGTCCAGCAGCTGCAGACAGTATAGCCTTTACAACCCCAAGGGTCTATACTGTGATTCTTATACTGAGGTTTGCCATAATGTTTTGTCTTTTCTCACCATAGATACTTCCATAATTGTGTACTATTTTCCCTCTTACATAAATATGAACAGTTTCTGGTTCTTTTTTTCTAATAAGAATAGAAAAGAATATATTTTTCCGATCAATGGTTGTGTAACAGGTACTGAGATTATGTAAATCTCTCCTAGAAAAGGTGTTACGTCTTACCCAGCAACTGCAAATGGGATTACTACTAGGTTGAGTTTGGTAATCTATTGTCATCCTCCAGGATTTTTCTATTTATTGGACGGGTCAGAGTGGTGCATTAAATGGCGAATAGGAAAGAAACCCTGCATCTCTTGACTTTTTTGCATACAATTCTTTGTGGTTCTCCATAGATCACTATGATAGTTCTTATTTCACAAGCCAAGGAGCAAATGTGGGGGTCTATCATCTATTAAGTGTGTCTGTTCTAATTATTGAGGACCACAAAAAATGACCCTGGGTCGGGTGTCGTGGCTCATGTCTGTAATCCCAGCACTTTGGGAGGCTAAGGTGGGAGGATCACTTGAAGTTTAAGAGCAGTCTGGGAAAAACAGGAAGGCTCTGTCTCAACAAAACAAAACAAAACCGTGAGGTGTGCCTCTGGACTATTATGGTTTCTAGGTATCAATTTAACTCAGACCCTGTGTACTAGTTCTTGAAACATTTGAGTATATCCTTTTTCCCAATGTATTGCTCTAGTAAGTGGCCATATGGCTCTTTGTGATAGGGTAAGGGAAGTCCACATATACTTGTTATTATCCACCCTTCCTTTTGGAAACCTTGCCTCTCCTTCAGACAGTGGGTTCCAATCTGAAAAATGGTCCAGACTGGGAAACTGAATAAGATATTGTAACATTTTATTAGGGGCGGCTGCTCTCAATCCCCTGGTAATACTTCCTTGATCTTTTTTTGATTGCGTAGGTTGAGTGATATTATTGTTGGGTATCCATCTGTATTGTGCCTTGGGGATGTCACATTTTATTCATTATCTCTAATTTTCTTCAGTGCAGTTCCCTCTGGTTACCACCCTACCTTGGATGCTCATTACAATCATTGTACCCACTTTGCTTCTGATATTTAAGTGCCACCAGCTGACCTCTATGGTTTTGCTATCTCATCACTCCTGCTGCTATCAGAGATCCTTATTCTCTAAAAGGATTTCTTAATGTCATCCCTGGCCTACAGAAGGTTGCCACTTCTGAGCTTCTCAACAATGCTTACTGGTGAATTCCCAATTGCTCTGGAAAATGGAATATTCTGTAAACTTTCCTATGAAATATGGATGGATGGTGGAGTTTAGGGCTTTATGTAATACATTTTCATGCACTTTTTTGAGCTTTCTGATCCCTTCTCCTACCATTTCCCATGGAATTTCTGGAATTTTTATTTCTCTTAGTGTGTGCTATAACTTTTCTAAGCTTCTAAGAGATATTTTAGAAGCATATTTGCTTAACTGCTTGTCAAATATTAAATTTTGATGAACACTTTATTGTAATGGGTGCATCAGGAATGGAACATGGGATGGGAAAAAACAGTACCAATAGTTTTTAAATGTTGGACAAAGGAATTTTTTAAAATTTCAGAAAAGCCTACAATCTTGTCAAATATTAACTATAAAATGTATACAACATTTTTAAGCACTACACAGTTAAAAAGTCTTTTTGCTTCATCTGGGTAAAATTCACACCATTCTGATAAATTATTTAAATCTTGGCATTGCCTTTTAAATACTTTTCCAGTTCAGTGACTCACATCTACCTTACAACAACAGTTAACGTATGTTGCTGTTCTGTGGCCCTGTCACCTCAAGAAACTACTCCCCATCTCTTATCTCCCAACAGGAAATGCTTCTGAATGTTTTTTCTTTAACAATAATGTTTTATTTGTCTAATTCTCTAATCTTTTCAATTAATCAACTTTCGCCTGTATCGTATTACTCATCATATGACCCTCTCTGTGGTTTTAATATCACTTTCTTTGCTTTTCCTTTTCTTCTCTATTCAAACTTGACTTTATAATCTATAATTTCAAGTATATATTTACTGACTTTGTACATAGATTCCTTTACTTCCTTAATCTATCACTAAATCAAAATTGCTAATTCATAATTCTGGGTAAACACATACATCTACTTGTCTTCCTCCTTTCCCTTTTCTATTGAGTGTTTCTGGAATAAATTACATAATGATGTTGATGAACTTCTTTACAAACACATGTTATGCAGTCTGACTCAGAGTAGCAATCAATGCTATTCACCAATTCCTTTACTCCTTTCCCTTTAGCTTGCTATTTAAATATTTATGATGACTATTTTTAACTTTTTCATCTATTTGGTCTTCCAGCATGTCTGTACTAGTTTGCTTTCTGCAGAAAAACTTGCCTTCCTCAATGAGAATGTCATAGTCACTCCATGTATATTCTCTTAATTTCCTTTTACCTCAAACTTTCTTCAGATATTCAGTCAACTTTGGTCTTCTATTTGTGGATCAAAAACGTAAATAGCTCTTAAACTTTGTACTTTTTAACATAGCTGACATACCCTTCCTAATACAAATAATATGCCCATGAACGTATATTCATTTTAATGTGTGTAGCCCATCTCACTAATGAGCGAGAAAGAGTTAAACGGCAAAACTGTCAACTGCTGTCTCCAGGATGGATGTTTAATAGTGATAGGGGGAATTATACTAGACTCTATGTTTCTGGTAAATAGTGGGAAGTTTTTTTTTTTTTTTTTTTTGCTTGAATACAATTTTTAAAGTAACTTCTAGAAAAAAGCAAATAGAAAAACACAGCCAAACAAATAAAATAGCAGCCACAACAAAAAGGTTCATAAAGACTTCTCTATTGCTATGTAGCAGAGAACACAGAAGGAAGCACCCAAAGAGGGCTCAGAACAGATAGACTCGAGTAAATCATAAGAGAATTGCAAATACAGATGTTTGTTACCCCTGACTAATAATTAGAAAGGTGGTAAGCTCTTCTGGAGGTTTAGCTTTAATTGAATTAATGAACTAAGAAGGGCCATGAATTTATTGACAAATACATGTAAAGATAATGTAGTGTTGTATTGGGTTTGAAAGTCAAATATATTTGAGAAAAACAAAATCTTCTTGACATGAGAATCTGAAAATTTTTTTCAAGAGGAAATATATTTTAGTGTAGATCAGTATGAGTTACAGAGGAAGATAATTAACACAATCCGCAACAAACAAAATTCAAATAGGACCCGAGAAAAGATACTTCCTTAGTTACACAGGCTAAGGTTTTTTCTATTTCTAATTATTTTACTCTCCTTTGTATAATTGAAATCATAACCCTATTACAAAGTGCTGATAATTAATTGTGAGTATATTCCAAAACTCCTAGCTTAAATCAGGAAGAACTAGATACCCTGAACAGACCAATAGCAAGAAACAAGATTGAAATTGTAATTAAAAAATTACCAACAGAAAAGTCCAGGACCAGATGGACTCACAGCGGAATTCTACCAGACTTTCAAAGAATTGGTACCAATCCTATTGCCATTACTCCACAATATAGAGAAAGAGGAAATCTTCTCTAAATCATTCTGTGAAGCGACTATTGCCTAATACCAAATCCAGGAAAGGACATAACCAAAAAAGAAAACTACAGAACCAAATCCCTGATGAACAGATTTGGTTTTTTTTGCTTACTCTTGCTTCAGCTATGCAGGCTCTTTTTTGGTTCCATATGAATTTCAGAATTGTTTTTTCCAGTTCTGTGAAGAATGATGGTGGTATTTTGAAGAGAATTGTGTTGAATTTGTAGATTGCTTTTGGCAATATGGTCATTTTCACAATATTAATTCTACCTGTCTATGATTTCTTTCAGCAGTGTTTTGTAGTTTTTCTTGTAGAGGTCTTTCACCACCTTGGTTAGGAATACTCCTAAGTGTTTTATTTTCTTGCAGTTATTGTAAAAGGGGTTGAGTTCTTGATTTGATTCTCAGCTTTGTTGCTCTTGTTGTATAGAAGAGCTACTGATTTGTGTACGTTAATTTTGTATCCAGAAACTTTATTGATTTCTTTTATCAGTTCTAGGAGCTTTCTGAAGAAGTCTTTAGGGTTTTCTAGGTAAACAATCATATCATCAGCAAACAGCAATGCTGACATTCTCTTTAGTGATTTGGGTGCCCTTTATTTCTTTCTCTTGTCTAATTGCTCTGGCTAGGACTTCCAGTACTATGTTGAAGGGAATATATATGATGGAATACTACTGAGCCATAAAAAGGAATGAATTAATGGCATTCACAGTGACCTGGATGAGATTGGAGGCCATTATTCTAAGTGAAGTCAATTAGATATGGAAAACCAAACATCATATGCTCTCACTCATAAGTGGGAGCTAAGCTATGAGGATGCAAAAGCTTAAGAATGACACAATGGACTTTGGGGACTCGGCAGAGAGAGTGGGAAGGAGGTGAGAGATAAAAGACTACAAATTTTGTGCAGAGTATACTGCTTGGGTGATGGTTGCACCAAAATCTCACAAATCACCACTAAAGAACTTATTCATGTAACCAAACACCACCTGCTCTCTAATAATCTATGTAAATAAAAAATTTAAAAAATGTGAGCATATTCCACAGCAAGGAAAGACTGATTTTTCTCAGTTAATTTATTTTTGTATTATTACGTAGTGTGTTTAGTCATTCTCAATTTGTTGTTTTTAAAATAGCAAATAAGTTAAAGCACTCCTTGTTACTACTAAAAACCCACACTAAGAAGATCCCAGATAACTTCATGATGCCCATGAAGAGCCTTTTTGGCATAATGGAAATACTGTACCTTTTCATAGGGATGTGTGCTACACAGGTGTATTTAATTGTCAAAAGTAAAGGAACCGTACTCAAGCTTAGTGCAATTTCACTGTATGTTAATTTCACCTGCAGAGCTGTAAACAAATATTGAATTCCTGTTGATAGGTTTGTTTTTCAAAGTAATAAGGGTTAGCAATTCTGAAAAGTACTTTCTATATATTCTATGTTCAAAATAAATGTGTTGAAAATAATGGGAAATAGGTTTCTCATGGAAGGAGATGAGAGTTACAGGTATAGAAAGAAGACTAAAACGTACTCTGTGGTATTGAATTGGAATTGGAAATATCAGTTTAAAGCCCAGTTTTAATATTGATACACTTATCTATATATCATCCATCTATATTTGGTGATATAGACATATATTTCTGGGTGAACGTGTGTATAGATATCTCTATCTCTTTCTCTATCTTAGCTTCTAAATATTGTTCTTGGCTGCAAGGAGCTAGAATTTCTTGAAGATAATGTTGATTTGAGAGCTGTTCTAGGGAAAGTAAAAAGTGAGCCTGGAACATTTTTGGGAGTGATAAAGTATGGAAGTGCTCAATTATGTGGGCATCTTAAAAATATAGGAATCAGTTTGAAGAGGCTTCTACTTGAATGAGAACATACCAAGATACAGAAACCAGCTTGAAGGGGCTTCCACTCAAAAATTTGAACATGAATATAAACAATCAAGGTAATAGATTATAACCCATTGAATAAAATAAAAAATCATGAGTCCACACTGAAATAAACAGTGTGGGGAAGACACTGTTTATTTATTATTATATTAGACAGAAAGGGAAGCTCTTTCTTAGACTAGAATGCCAAATAATAAATATAACATGGGGTTATAATGGGGTTAGAAAATATGCAATGGATGTTAAAACTAGTGGATTAAGGTTTGATAAGAAAAATAATGTTTATAAGGTCTCTAAGTATCTCCACACATATTTCTTACTAATTATTGAAGAGAAAATAGTATGTATACTGAGAAAACTGGATGATATACTTTAACCAGGTCATCAAAGCTAATATCACCAACATTCTGACAAAGTGACATCATGTGTCTCAAGCACTTGAGGAAGGCGTAATGTCATTTCAATATTATTTCTGTACAAAATGTGTAACAGAACCCAATCAACGAACACCAGAAAGACTAATATTTAGGAATATTTTACAAAACAACTAACTTACAGTCTTTATTTTTATATTTATTTATTTTTTGGAGACAGAGTCTCGCTCTGTCATCCAGGCTAGAGTGCAGTGGCGAGATCTCGGTTCATTGCAACCTCCACCTCCTGGGTTCAAGAGATTCTCGTGCCTCAGCTTCCTGAATAGTTGGGACTACAAGCACGCACTACCATGCCCGGCTAATGTTTTGTGTTTTTATTACAGATTTTATATTTTCATTTTATATTTTATTAGAGATTATTATATTTATAGGTTTTATTTTATATTTTATTAGAGATTATTATATTTATAGGTTTTATTTTATATTTTATTAGAGATTATTATATTTATAGGTTTGCCATGTTGCCCAGGCTTGTCTTGAACTCCTGAGCTCAGGCAATCCACCCGCCTCAGCCTCTCAAAGTGCTGAGATTACAGGCATGAGCCATTGCATCCGGCCAAACTTATAGTCTGAAATTTTAAAAAAAAAGACAAAAATATTTCCCCAATTGCCAATAATTAAAAATGCTGAGAACTTTTTCTGATCAAAAGAAACTGAAGATAAAACAACTAAATATAATGTGTGCTGCTGGACTGAATCCTGGGTCATTAAAAAAGGCTACAAAGAACATTATTAAGATGGTTGACAAAACTTGAATACAGATAGTGGATTAGATATGAAGACTGAGTCAATGTTAAATTCTCAGATTTTGATGATTTTATTCAAATTATTGTGCCTTGCTTCTAGAAAGTACATACAGATACATACGGAAACATTTGGTGAGAAGGAGGATAATATCTCCAAATTATTTAAGTGGTTCAGGAAAAGAAATCTATCTATCATCTATCTATCTATCTATCTATCTATCTATCTATCTATCTATCTATCTATCTATCATCTATCTGTCAATCAATAATCTGCCTTCCTATCTAATCAATCAAGAGAGGAAAAGAATGAGAAACAAATGATGCAAAATGCAAACAAGTGGTGACTCTTGATAAAAGCTATATGAAAATTCGATGTAATACTTGCAACTTTTCTCTATGTTTCAGGTTATAATAAAAGTTACCAAAAACAATACCGGTGCCCAAAGGAACAGATCAAACTAATAGAACTCTTTATGAAAGGTGTACTTTAACAAGGTTCATTTCTGCTTGGAGTGTTATATACTATGAACAGGTAGAAAGATAAGCAAACAGGCAGAGAGTGAAGACGTGTTCTGGCTAAGAATCATGCACTTCAGTACATATTTGTTTTTAGTCAAAGCAATGTGTGTTTGTAAGTATGTTATTAAGTGTTTTGTGTATATAGTACACAAAGTGTTCTGTGAAAAGGTGGTAGATGTAAAACAGTCATAAAGTGGCTGAAAATGGAGACATTTGTCTTCTCTGAAAACCATGGTGGTGCCTTGGTATCCAGTTTTCTGTTTGATAATGGTGTTCCAGCAACTTGGACATTATTTTCCTGGAACTTAATTCCTAAAATGCAGAAGGCGCTCAGAAACAGAGCAGGGTGATTTATTTGGGGAACTTTCAGACAGTAGCATGGTCTTTGGCAGTTGAAAGACAGGTAGATTCCACACTGCAATCCCCCTGACCCAGGGAATATATCTTGAGGAAAAAGTAGGAAGATGTAGGTGGCTGAGAGAATTCTGCTGGTGCCATAGCCTATGTTATATATGCAGCAGCAGCAAGGGCTGTTTTGGAGGAAAGGTAAAACTTACAGTAAGTAGGTGTTTCTAAATTTGTAAATAAAAAGTAATACCTAGGCCAGAAACCCCAGAGTCATTCCTGGACTTGAAGGTATTTAGGTGTCACATGGCAGTTCAGCATCTAAAATAGAGTCACCTTGTCCCCACACAATGACTGTTTCCATATTTGCTAAATGAGAAGTTGACTAAGTCAATCTTTGCCAGTCTCATTTGATTTGCAATGATTTTTCACACTAATGCCTAATCTTTTGAAAACTTTTATAAATTAAAAAAACACATTTTTCCTTCTTTCTTCTGAACTCCTAATACTTTCTCAAGCTTGTAGTCTGCTTTCTTATCTTGTAGATCTTAGTAAATCTTTCTAAAATGAAGCACTTTTCTTGATCTACCAAGCAAACCCAGTTGGGCACATATGTGTGTCAAACCCTGAGTGCCAAGATTTGAGCCCCAAGATTTGTGTCAAACCCTGAGTGAATTACTGAATATAGATACAGTGGGGACAAGAGGGACTTTATTTTAAATGCTAATCTGTTTATCCCCGTGTTCAGGAATGCCTCCAAATGTCTAGTTGATGACTAGTGTAACTCCTTATACAGTAACATGTATTCACTGTGAGTTTTGCCTTTCTTTCAAAACAACCCTTCATGTTGTTGTATACATAATAGACTGGGTGCCTACAGCCACCACCTACACGTTCCTTCTGAGTACATGTACTTTTTCCTCGAGATATAAGCCCTGAGTGTGGGGAGTTGCAGTGTGCAGATGTACCTGTCTAGTGACTACCCACACGTTTCTCTCTGTAAGTTCTAATGAATCATCTTATGCCTACAAACTGGATTTGTCTGCCTTCTTCTTTGGTTTCCTGGCTCTTTCGGCATTTGGGGCCACTTTGCATATACTGCCCTTTCACAGAACAGACACCGAAGTATCTCGAATCCAAATTTCATTTACTTTGTAGTGAAGAGAAAGATGCTGAGTATTTCACAACTCTTTGGAACACATGTTATTAGCAAGAACTTCAGGGCAAAAAAAGGTAGTTTTCCCAATCTTGACAGAAAAAAAAAAAAAAGCCTTATTTAAATTACCCTTACTTTGACAGTCAAATTGTGAAAAGTAAACAGTTTGTTCTATGTGTATTTACTCTGGTATAGGCCAGAGATAGCCAATGTTAGTTAGAGGAGATGGTTAAAACCCTCTAAGCGGCTTGTATTCTCCAGGTCTAGTGGTTGGTTGTTTTTTATTTTCAGACTTGGTGCTATTGAGGTCATTCAGGGTAAAAACTTTCGGGTTCTTGTTTTGGGATTTCCAAAGGAACAAGATTGGGATTCCAGATCTCAAATGTTCAAAACTGGGGCAAATAAGCATTTAGAGGAGACTGTTGTGTGGAAACTGATGCTCCATCTGATTGAATACCTCATAACCACTGATGGGAAACACCCTAAAATCACAAAACCAATTAATAGTACTGAGATACAGATCATGCCTTTAGTGAACTCAGATGAATTTGCAGCTATAAAAAAGCCTGAACGTTTTCACACTAATGGAAGCGAAGAATTATAACTAGTATGACCTGAAAAGAATTTTCCTGAATGCTTTTGAATTTAATAATGTATCAAGGCAACCTGAAACTGTGGCAGTCATAAAGTAACTGAAAATGGAGATATTTGTCTTCTCTGAAAACCATGGTGGTGCCTTGGTAGCCAGTTTTCTGTTTGATAATGGTGTTCCAGCAACTTGGACATTATTTTCCTGGAGCTCAATTGCTAATGATGATGTTTTCCAATTTCTTGCACATATCTATGATTCAACAAATCTCAACATGAAGAAAGGTCAGTAAAAAGCCAAAATGAAGTTTCCTAATGGAGGTACAAATGAAAACTCTTGGTATCCACTCCCAGGTAGAATGCTAGAGTATAATAACTATATCTGGGCCCAGTGTTTTAAAATTGTATTAAAGCTGTCATGCTGTAAATATCCTTGCAATGACAAGCACCTATTCCTGTGGAATGATAACAAAGCTTTGTTACTTGAATATATAAAACAGGTGCAGCTAGGTGTAAAGGGTCAAGTTTTTCATCAGAATGGAAATCAACTACCCCATGTGACTGTGAAAGTCCCAGATAGAAAACATATCTGCGCTTAGAGGACCAACACATATGGACACTATTATCTGTTTCTTTTATCTGGGTCCTATATAGTACATGTTATAGTCCTTGAACTTCCCCATCTCATAAAGGTGATTATACCAAATAAATCACAGAACATCAGTGCTCTTAAGAAGGATACTCTATTTCCATTCCAAGGGCAACTGGAGTTTATCCCACTACAAAATCTTTTAAATCCCATGATTCTTCCATGCAGAAAATTGCCAAGCCACTCAACTGTAACAAAGCATAGTGTTATTATTTTTAGCGACTCTTTTGCACATATTTTTCAAATAAATTAAAATGTGATGCACAACCTCCATCACCACCTGGAATCAGGGATTTGTTACGCCGGGTTGCTACAACCCTAACTCACTCCATGGGACTTCAACTGGATAAGTCTTATGGCATTTCCTAAGATAAGAAATAGATGTTCACAAATCCTGCAATAAGCAATTTGTGGTGATAAGGCAAACATTCAGTCTTGATGAATGGAAGACAACTACCTACTAAGAACAGCCCACTTGCATTTAACCTTGAAGTTGTCTTAGAAAACTGTAAGAAGTACATCGAGAAGCAAAAAAGAAGGTCTTGCAAGAAAAAAGGAGCCAATTTTGTTTATGGAGAGCCAGATGAATGTAAGCAATAAGGACAAACATTTATTGATCACCTAGTATATACAATACCTTGCCATGAGTGCTATATGTGAAGTGATATTAAGTCTCATTTGTAATTAGTTCTCAACACAAGTACAAATGATCATAGGACTGGGAATATTTAGTTCTGAAAATGTTCTAAGGACATATCAGAGAAAATGGGCAACCATGTCTCAGTGGCCTAAGAAGATGTGAATCTAATGGGATGACAAGGTTGTATCTACAGAGTCACAAAGCAAGAGTTCAATCAAGTAAGTCTCTCTCTCTGCCTTTCCACATCTGGGTACCACAGTCCCCTGCTAAACTGAAGATTCCAAAATGTGTAAATCTAGCCTTTTGCCTGGGCTTCAGACTCATGTCCTACTGTCCACAGGACCTACCCACCTGGATGTGACCCATAGGTCATGTCTGAGCATAAGTATGAGCATGAGTATATTCATGTTGAAGCTGAGCATACTTTTTCCCCTAGAGCTGCTCTCTGTCCTATATTTTTTATCTCAAGTACTGGTACTACCAAGCTAGAAACCTGGGAATCATCTTTGATACTTCCTCCTCCTCTTTCATCCCATATATTCAGTAATCACTAAAGATGTTAGTTACAAATATTAATTCTGAAAAAAATTTTTGGTGCAAATAGATGATTCTATCTAAAATGTTTAATTTTAGATCAATATGCTTGTAGATAATTATAAAACTTATTTATGACATTTGGTAATATTAAACATGAAGACAATATTCTTTGTCTTATATATCATGCTATTTAATTTGTAACATACACCCCTTATGTTAAATTAATGTTGAGAGAAAAAGTGTGGCCTGTTAAGAAATAAATTTATAGATGACATTATGTCATACTTGTAGATTGGAGTTTACTGTATGTTTTAATTTGTTAAAATAAGAAGAAGCTGATTTTTTATGTTTGGAATTTTTATACTTAAAATATTTTAAAAGTGTAAAATATCAATTCACTTGTTTAATAATGTTGGAGTTTTCTTTAACATGGAAGAAAGAAGAGTGGGTTTTATATCAGCATATTTCTCTGAATATGAAAAGCCTGCTTATGTAAAATTCTCCATCCTATTACGCCTTTTTCAAAAATAGGTCTTGAAACAATGGAAAAATAACATGAGGTACTGGGTAAATATTTTTAATAGCTGAATGAAATTTACTGATCAGATGAAGGCAATCTTGAGGGAAATGTATAACATTATCATTTTATGCTCCTCATTAGGTTATATTTTGAGATCAGTGCTCTTTATGCTTCCTGCCTTTAGCCATGGTCCATTAGAGGTATAAATAAAACAGCATATGACCACAAATAAGGATCATTTAAAATTGTCTAATGATCCAAACCACCATGCTGACAAATGGTATTCAGCTGAGTGGCAACCCGAAGGACAGGTGAGTCATATGCACATGCTCATCGATTAAACCTCATCCCATGCCTCATTTATACATACACAGAGCTCCAAACTGTTCCCTTTATATTATTTCAATCATCATTTTATTTACTCGTCCCAAAGTAGAAATCTGAGTGGATACTATCCCGACCTTGAGCCATTTTATACATACACAGAGCTCCAAACTGTTTCCTTTGTATGATTTAAATGATTATTGACTCGTCCCAAAGTAGAAATCTGAATGGATACCATCCCAACCTTAAACCACATGCAGCCAGTTGAGAAGTTCTGGGAATCAACGCTGGATGCGTCCTAGCTCTAACTAATATTTCGTGGCTCCAGTCAGGAACATTATGGCTGCCTCAGGCCAGTTTTCTAAATTTCACTCTAAGTAATAAAAAAAGGCAGAAAAATTGGAGACTGACAAAGGTTCTTGGATAACATAAAATACAACAATTAGAGAAACATGAAAAAAATACCAAACCCTGAAGTAGTCAAGAACACAGTATTAACATGGATCAAAGTGTTCTATATTCTTATTACATTTTCAAAGAATCGATTCCAATGATTCTTTTTTTTTTAAATGACTTTTTAATTGGGAAAACTACAATGATCCTTGTGGAAACCAGCATAGAAATTCCTAAAGGAAAAATAAAATCAGCCATAGGCTTATCCACCTTCTGGATAACTATAGATTATCCAGAGATAACCACTTTTTAAATTCTGGTTTAGGTCCTCCAGTGTTTTATCTAAGTGAATACATCAGTAGGCATATCCACACCCACACACACCTGTGGAGAAGTAGCTTAGGGTAGTTAAAATTCTCTAGGGCCAGACTTCCTGGGTCTGAATCCTGGCTCTGTCATTTATAAGGTGTGTGACTTTGTACAAGTTACTTGACCTCTCTGTGCTTTAACTTTTACATCTTTAAAGTTGGGAATAGTACTTACGTCATAAGATTTTAGGAGAATTAAATGGGTCGACATCTGAAATGCCCCTAGAACAGTGCTTGGAATATAGAAAGCAGTATATAATGTTTATATTTTTATTATTATCTCAATTGTATATAGTTTTACAGAAAGCGACATCACATTGTATGTTATATTAAAGCTTATGGTTTTCCAATTTGATGCTAGCCCTTTAGGAACATCTGCCTCTTCATCCTTTTCTTATATGTTGGGGTCTTTGAAAGTACTCAATAAATACCAACTTTCTTCCTCCATCTTAATTATAAATCAATTTAAACACAAGACACACAAGTATGGCACCTGGAGTCCAAAGTGTCAATTTTAGCATGAGGCAAGCTCATATTAGGAGATGTGGCTTATTAGGGGATCCAATGGCAAGTGGATTTCCTCGTCGTGAACCTCCAGATAGAAGGACTTCCCATGTTTTCACTGGATTATGTCAGTGTTACCCACATGAGTGACTGGGGTATGGAGAGGAAAGGTGTGCTGTGCCAATGGAGCTAAATCTACATAGAAGCAAATCCTAAAAATGGGAAACATATTAATCTTATCCTTTTCTCTTTTTCTCCTTCCACTATGGAAACATTTCACTATTGATTTTTATGTGCCTTAAAAATTACGTACTGTTTGTAATCTGGCTGCTGAAGCATTCCAACAAAGCAGCTAATGGTAACAAATACTGTGTATGTATCATCAAGTCAGTCCTTCTTGGACATTGTACCCACACACATAAACTAAATAAGTAAACTGTATCTATTTTGCTATGTGAAGACTTGGTGACTTTGGTTGTGTTTACATGATGCAACAGTGAATGTATGCAGGTTGTTTAAAAATCAGTTGATTTGATGACAACATTTTGTTTTATTTGGTATGACACAGAAATTGCAATGCCTACATATGTAAAGTGGGGAGCTGACCAATTATGCAGATTGTAAGTCTCCTGAATTTTTTTCTTACTAAGAATAAAAAGAGCATTGAGGACTGAAATTATGTTATTAAATGTGAATAGCTACCCTTCATTGAATGTTGATGGCATGCTAGTTTTATATGATACGTTTATACACTATACATCTTTTATCTAACTCTATTGCAATGATTATGGTTGTGTTGGTCATTTGTTTGTCTGGCCTCACATCCATTCTCTCCTATCCTCTGATCCTCTCTGTATCCCAAGAGAATAACTCCTGCAAACTAAGTTTTCTACTCCAATGCCACCTGACTTCCTTTTATGTATGTCAGTAGGAAGTACTGGTGTGAGACTAGGTTTATGGAGAAGGGGAAAGCAAGGTATTTCTGCCTGTCATGTCTTCCTGCACATCAGCCCTTCCCGTTTCCGATATAGCCTTTGGAGTGGGAGTGACTTTCCACTGTTGTAGATCTCTGAGTTGCCCACAATGCCACATTTTTGTTAGCTCTTCTTGTATCATTATAAAAATGAAGAGATGTTTTCCATATAACATCCCTCTATTAAATTATCTATTGTGAGTTCTGTTTTCCTATCAGGACCTTGACAAAGATAGATACTGTCTTCATTTTATAGAAACATTAAGTAACTTGAACAAAAGGACATAGTTAGTTTAAAAACAGGTTTTCAAACAAGTTGTAACTAATTTCAAAGCCCAAGTATTTGAACTACTATGCTGCATTCAAGTGATAGTTCAAATGAATACCCAAATGAATACTTTTCATTAATCGCCTCTTTCTATTACTTAGCTCAAATTGTCTGCATTATGGCACTAACTAGCTATCATCATCACTTAATTATCTATCTCTCCCAATTGTTTATAAGGTCACTTGAGAGCAGGCACATTTGATTCATCTTTGTATCCCCAGTACCTACTACTGTGCTTGGAATGTAGTGGAGTCTTAATAAATATTTGTAGAATAAATGAGTAGTAATCACTGTCATTGACAGAGTGACTATTTTATTTCAGCAACCCTGCAAGGAGTCTTATGTAAATTTTATAACTCAATCTTCATGACACTCTTGCAAAGTAGGCATAAATATTTCAATATTAGAGATGAGGAATAGGCTCAAAGAGTTTAAACAGCTCACAATTAATCTGGGATTAAACCTAGGCTAAATGGATTACAAGGTCTGCTATCTTGACTATGTCTAGCTGCCTCCCTACATCAATTTATGTGAAAAAAAATACATAAATAAATGTGTTGGAAAAAACTCAAAGCGTTTTATTGAATTTTCAGTTATTTTTTGAGCTTTATAAACAGATATGAGAAAAAGGAGCAGCTTTGTCTCTATGAGAAAAAGGAGCAGCTCAGTATTTACATGCCATATATTGAATGAAAATACATATGTTTGTACCTACCTAGACTATGCAGACAAAAGGAAAATAAGAATTGGGATAATAATCTGAAGAAATGAAATAGTTGATATTGCTGTCAAATTAAAATCAGAGCTGGACAGTAACGTGGTAAAAGATTTTATTCAGGGACTATTGCAACAGGAGAAAAGAGACCTCACTGTAGTACTGGGCTCAATTCCGAATGTAGCTTGAACAGATGGAGATTTTCAGCGAAGGAGCAGGATGGGGGGTGAGGGCATGGAAAATTACTAAGAGGAAACATTGGGAATGAGGAGGGATTGTGGCTAAACCAATGTGACAGGACTTTTGCAGACTGAAGGCCAGGATGATCAGATATCACCTGGGGAATTCTGGGGATGTGGAATTTGATCAAATATCAAGACAATCAGATAACAAGAGTGAGGGATTCTCTCTAAACAGACTTAGCAAGATTCCCACTACAATTGGGCAGTAGAGGGTTGGGCACCAAGACTGAAGCCTAGGGGACATAGAGAAGTCAGAACTAGACTTAGGTAAAGGAGTTCATCTTGTTATCAAGTGCAAAAAATGCTCGTTATCCCCATGATTATCTACTCATTCTCTAGAGTTACTTGGTATGGTGTGTGACACTGATGATATTTACAACCAATTCCCCTAAACACAGAATTCAGGTTTCAACTTTAATTTTCTGTTTCTTGGTCTATTATCTAGAGTTAGTACATTATCTAAAGTCATAGAGTAGATATTTTTACTGATGGATTGTTGATGAAAGTGTTTACTTGTGTTTTTGTGAGATCCAGTCTTTGCTTTGCATGGTGAAATCACATGTATGGGTAACATTTTATGGCTCAGTTAAGTTTCTCCCATAGTTTTTCTAAGCAATGCATTCTTAGTACCTCCTCTGAATCTAGAAAATAAAATAATACTTATATTTGTAAAACTGAATTGCAGAATTCATTATTTTATTCTTTAATTTCTGGTGAAAATGAATGAATTTAAGTAAAATAATTTGATAGACAAAATACAAAAAGCCATTGTTGATTCTACATGTAATTCATTGGCACATACTTGCTTGGATTAGTATTGGTTGAAATTGTTTCAGCTGGATACCACCCAAGAGGCTGTTCTCTTCTCACAGAGCTGGGAGCCATTTCAAGATCCTGCAAATAAGGTTTTTGCTGGTGTAACGTTTTTTATTTTCCCCAGGAAAAGGATGATCTCCTAAGTCTTCTTCATGTATATACTGCTAGCTTTTCTGTAAAGTAAGGCCTTTATTTCATTAATTTGAGAGTACAGAATAATGTAAAATTAAACGCACACATTTTTTCCCAGTTGATTTCTAACAATCACAAACTATGTCAATTTACTTAACACTGGGCAAGAGCCCAAACAAGATTTGTTTTATAAAACTTCGTATTATTGTTTTATCAAACTTTGTATTATCTTGTGATTGAGACACATCATTAGGGGCTGGAAACCAACAGGTGTCAAAAGCCCCAGAGTTGCTGTTCAATGGATATAGAATTACAGTCATCCAAGATGAAAAAGTTCCAGAGATCTGCTATATAACAATGTGTATATAGTTAACAATTCTGTACTGTGCACTTACAAATTTAGGAGAGTAGAGTTCCTCTTAGTTGTGTGTTTTTTAAAAATCCCAATCAAACAAAAAAACAACACAACACAGAGCTATGACCAGCAGGCATGGAAGACATCCAACATTTGTGTGAGAAAGCATACTGAAGCGTTACCTGTTCCCATTTGAATGCTGAGAAGGAGTTAGGGAAATAAAATAATTCTCCACTTAATAAAACTTCAGCACGTCTTTTTCATTAGAAGTGATGATTGACAGGGATTTCTTGGTGACACTGTGTGGTCCTGGAAGCAGAAGTCACTGTGTAAACAACGCTGTCCTAACAAAAGAGGACTGTTCACATGGCTGGCACTAGCACAACCTCAAGAAGATGCAAAGGCAACACACGCAATTTCCTGATTTGGGGCCAAGATGGACAACAGTGACTGTGATATTAACTGTTGGATTTCATGGATTTTGTTGAATAAATGGAATAGATTTTGTTAATTTATTTTCCTCCATGAAAATGTTTGAAATGTATCTGAAAATATAAAATATTTTCACTGTATAGGTTGGAAAACGAGGGAAAGTTTAGGGTTCATTTAATCCCATTTAATTCCATTTAATTCTTTTCAAGTGCTTAGCGTTAAATATTACCTCTTACCTCAGTTAATAGTTTTTTAACCCTTTTTTTCAATACGTCAAAACATTTTGAAACAAATCTTCCAGACATGGTGAAAAAACCTGCTCTAGATGGTTACTTAGTGTCACAATTCACGGTGGGAACTCTATAGAATTCCCCTAGGTGGTGATTTGCTGTGGTGCTACCTCCAGCTTTTATGCCCTCTGGTTATATATGAAAAAATAGACATTTAATATAGTAATGTTTTTAGCCACAAAGAAGAATGAAGACAGTTTTGACATGGAAGAAGAATAAGTTCTCTCCCTTAGTGTTTGATAGGGTGACTATATTAGGCTAAGATAATGGTTAGGAGACAGAGAAGGAAAAAGGGGAAAGAGATTGGATTCTAATGCACGAGAAGAAATGAGGGCAGTTGAGAACAATAACCTATGAATTTTTTCACCACTTACCTACCAAGTAAATTGCATTTCCTTCTACATTATCTGGTTCTATTCCAGCGTGTTTTATTTAAAAGTTTTATCGTTCCCAATGAAAGTTTAAGTTCCTTGGAATCCGGGTCCAAGTATCTTCCATAGAAACATACTTCTCTCACTAGTTTATATTCTCCATAGGCACGTACTTGGCTGCCTTACTCACTGCTGAATGCTGGTGTGTAGCACCATGACTGGTACAGAGTAGATGTTCGATAAATATTTGTTGTATCTGTGAGACAATGTGTAAAAATAACAAAACTCAAACATTATAGTGCAGTGACTGTTGCCTTAATATGTGTTTGGGATTCAGCGCGTTTGTAGAGGCAAAGCAGTTGGTTTTTTAAAAAATTAGTGCCATTCAGGATCACATATTAAATGGATATTGTTTAAAGGACTT
This sequence comes from Rhinopithecus roxellana, assembly GCF_007565055.1. Lineage (NCBI taxonomy): Eukaryota > Metazoa > Chordata > Mammalia > Primates > Cercopithecidae > Rhinopithecus > Rhinopithecus roxellana. The sequence goes on along the minus strand of NC_044558.1, from coordinate 128,718,468 downwards.
AATTAATTAATGCTGGGGATACTGTTAAGAAATCATTCTAGAAACTAGAATAAATACTGCCAAAGTGAAACACTTTGGTTTTGATACAAAATATTGCCTTAGTTTCACGATGTAAAACAAACAAAATCTTTGATGGGATTAGTAGGATTTATTTGAGTTTAAGTCAACTTTTTGTTTTACATATAAAAATGTGTGCCTGTATATTATACATATGTACATATATTTCCACATATATCTATACCTATTACATATAGCTACACATAGATATCCATTTATATGTTTAATCTCCTAAGTCTTACATCTTAATTTGCAATTGTGGGATTATTTTCCAGAACATAGAATTGTTTGTTATTTTTACTAGCCTATTTTCATGATTAAAATTCCACGTCTCCCCAGGTTTCCATGTATCAGCAGTGCCCCAGAAAGTGTTTCCCTTCCTGAGACTCTAGGGAAGCCTTGGAATGCAAATAACTTGAAAAGAGAGCCTGGCCAAAAAAAGATTTTTGAGCCTTGGTAGGGTTACTGAAGCAGGTTTTAGCAAAAACACAACTCTAAGTATGTGTGTTATTAAAAGCAGCTATTTTCATGTAAGTCCTTTGGTACTATTTGTTTTGGCTAGAGAAGTGAAAAGCTTTCTTTTAACCATGTGACCGTTATTTTGCAAGATGATAACAAACAATTCTAATATCTTTAATCTCACTGAAGAGTAACCGAAGTTATTTGATGTACCTTTTGAAATAGAAAACCAACAACTAAATCTTCTCTAACACCATGATTTTCTAATCTGTATTAAAAGCATTCCAGGTATTTTTGTAATATAATGGATTTTTCAATTACGTTGTTCATTTTCAGCACTTACTTCAAAAGAATGATGCTTTACATTTTTGTAGTTAATTTAACATATTTTTTTGTTTGCTTAAAAGGGTAGAAGTAAGACTTACCAAGATTTAAAACATACATAGCTTGGAACACCCTGAAGAGCAACATGGGAGAAACTGAGAAAAGAATTGAAACCCATAGAATAAGATGTCTTTCCAAGTTGAAGGTATGGAATTTTTGTATGTGGATATATGTGCATGTACATTAGTTTTTAAAATATGACAGTCCTGGTAAAATTGCTCCTATCTGCATGACGTGATCTAATATTAATGCCATACTGCCTGATCTATTGATGATTTCTTGCTTTAAAGAAGTTGGTTTTATAACTGAGAGTGTGTCTAAACAGGATTATTGATTCAGGCAAGTTAGTCCTAAATGGCTTTGAGGGACTTAAATGGAAGACAGGATCCTAAAAATTTCCAGGCACACATACTGTGGCAGGATTTATTTTTCTGGATCAAAGGCTATACTCACTCTTGCAGCGTTTTTAATGCAGAGAAGTGTGGGAGTCACTCTTGGAAAATGGCTCATTGCACAGAAATGCTTTGTTGATTTGTATGCAAAGATTTGTATGCAATTATCCAGCAAAACAAATGTTTTCTTTAAGCTTCAGCAACATAACAATAATTTCCTATAAGAAAAATGGCCATTTTGTCAGCTGTTCTGATGTTTTTTTCTATTTCAGAGAAAATTCTGTTTTCTAGCTTCAATGTCATTTTATATTCAAACAAAATTAGAATTTATTATAAACCAAGGGATTGGACATTTTTCTTGATCCTATAGCTAGTGCCTGCAAGTGGTTTCAAAACTAAAACACTGTCACTCATTTCCTCCCTATCAGAAGTTTGTTTTCTATTTATATATGTGTTGGGGAAATTTAAACATGTATACAAAATTGGAGAATTATGATATAAATCTAAAAAAAATCGACTTGCTTGAAATGTTATGTTAATTATGAAAAACTCTTTGTACTTCGGTTTTCTCATCTGAAAAGGGTAATAACAACATTCCTACCTTATAGGATTCTTTTATGTTTGAAACAATGACTGGAATATTGTAAACTTTCAATAAATATTAGCTATTAATATTAACAGCATTTGTGGAGAAAAGTCAAGTGTTATTTATAAACAAGAGGTCTTTAATTTTTGATTGCTTTGGAGTTTAGCAAGGTTAGATATTGATGTGGATGTTATGACAAAATGCTGTAAGCACAAGTTTATCAGGTAAAAGTGAGAGGCAATTGCTTAATAGCAAGTTAGGTTTCTCTGCTTCTCTGAACTTAGAAATATACTCATTAAGCAAAATTCATTAGGAAGCATGAAAGGACTGTTTTCAACAAATTTGCTTTAAACTTTGTTGTTGAAATAAGTTGAAAGGGCATTATTGCTAAAAGCTAGTAGTGGCTTTATAAATATAGAGATTATTTAGCACTAGATGTGGGTCAGAATAGCCACTGATTTCTTTCACTCTGAATAACACCAAACAAGTAGGCCACCCATGTGTTTTAGGGAAAAAGCAATGGGGTCATGATCCATCTAATTTCCTTTCTTAACATGTTAAGTAGAATAAATTATTTTTCCTATTTTGATTTGTACTTGATTTAGTAGGACTTACTTTTAAATATAAAATCTGATTTATAAAACTATGTGAAAATAGTTTACTCTCAAGAATATGCTCTGAGAAGGTTTATAGTGGGAAGACAGAATATCCACAAATGGTATTTAATATAAAAAAATAGCTAGAGATATGGCCATACTATGCTGTAGTCAATCACAGTTTTGATTCACAGTAAGATAGCTATTCAAATTTCTAGGTCCTTTTCACATAAATTTCTAAATTTCTATTTAGGTTTCCCAAAAATAATTGATAAATTTTGGCTTAGGTGTATTGTGTGGTCTGAATGTGTCCCATACAAATTCACATGTTGAAATCCTAACTTCTAAGGTGATGGTAGTAGGAAGTGGGACCTTTGAGAGATGATTAAGTCACAAGGGTAAAGCCTTCATGAATGGGTTCAGTGGCTTTATAATAGAGGACTGAGAGAGATTCATTGCATTTTCTGCCATGTAAAGACACAGTGAGAAAGATGGCAGTTTATGAATCAATATGTGGGGCCTGTAAGCCAAAAATAAAATTCAGTCCTCCCCTCCCAGCCAACACTGAATGGACCTCCTCTTGGTCAAGAGCATTCCAAAGTTAACCAAAAAACAAGTTTAGGCTGTGATGGGAAAGAGGTGTTGGACATGCCTTGTTATACCCTCCTCTCTTTTGGAATTCAGGAATAACCAACCAGCATTAACATCAATACAGACCTTAAGTCTGATAAGAAACATTTATATCTATTCTCTATGAAGCCTGCTTACCTACAGGCTTTATCTGCATGATAAAACCTTGGTCTCCACAAGCCCTTATTGTAAACAAGAAATTATTTTTTATTGTTGATAATAACTCTTCCAACCAATTGCCAGTCAGAATATTTTAAAATCAAACTGTGACCTGCAAGTTCCTGCTTTGAGTTATCTGGCCCTTCACAATGGAACCAATGTAAATCTTATGTGTACTGATTGATGTACTATGTCTTCCTAAAATGTATAAGAGCAAGCTGTACTCCACCTTGGACACATGTTTTTAGGACCTCTCTGAGGCTGTACTGTAGGCATGCCTTAACTTTGGCAAAATAAATTGAGACCTGTCTCAGATACTTTTGGGTTCACAAATTAGCAACCATGAGAGGATTCTGAGTGGAGGTGCCCCTGACCTTTGATAAATCTCCTATGTGTACTTGGTACCAGCCTGAGCTAACCTTATGGCTCAAACTGATAGGACAATTTGCTGAGGCCTGGGAGCCCCTACCCACTCCAGAGAATCCCCGATCTCCCTGAATTTGGTCAAGATCTACAGTTTATTTCTCTCTACAACTCCTCTTTTGAGTTTTACTTGTGTCCAACAAAGAAGGCAAGTTTTCCTGCTCCCATGACAATGGAGAATGGGCAACTCCTTTCTGGAATTTCAGCTAATTTCCAACAGGGAAGGCAAGTTTGAGCTTTTTTTTTTTTTTTTTTTTTTCAGCTTCTAAGACAGTAAATAGCAGTCTTGAGCCAGGATCTCATTCCTAGATAAGTAGTGGACTTTTTTTTTTTTTTTTTGTCTCAGAGATTCTCTTTAATTACTAAAAATTAGAATTGACAGTCAGCTAGTCTTAATTTCTCCTTAGCATTAGAGTGCTCAGTAATTGTATTGTTGGGGTTTTTTGTTGTTGTGGTGTTTCACCCATCAGATTTGACCAACTCTACCCAACTTGGTCAAACTCAAATAAGAATTCCAAAGTATGAGCAACCAGGCCTCTGAAGTTGCTAAAATAGCTGAAAAAATGAAAACAAACAAATTATGTACTTGGTTTCTGTTGCAGCTTCCTGTCTTAAAAAGACAATTGCTCTATCATTTTCTTTTCTTCCACCCTATTTCTCCTTCCCCCTTCACTGTCTGGTACCAAAAAAAATCTAGAGAAGGCATCAAATGACTTGAACACCTTAAAGCACTCAGAACAAAGGCATCACTCACCCTTTGTTTCTTTGTGGAGTTTCAAGAGTCATGGGCAGATTCTTCTTAAGGTCTAAAGTGTTCTTATTCAAAGGTAAATAATTTTTGTCTAATTCAGAGGTTATTTAAGGATTATATATAAAATGAGGTAAAAAGGACCAGAAAATAAGAGATGTAAAGAAAGTTATAGATATAAAGAGGTATTTTTGGTAAGAAAGCTTAAAAGAAAAGAAATTTTATATGAGAAAGAATCTTGCATGATGAATTTTTGTACCAAAATAAAATGACTCGTTGTTAAGAAAGAGAAATATTTAGGTCAAACTAGAAAGTCCAAGAATGTTGTGAATGGTCTGTGTAAGTTGTAATAAGATTAGTAAAACAGGAATTTATTAAAATGTTATGTGATTTAGTTGGCTACAATTAAAATAAATTATAATAAATAATGTTTCTGAAAATTGAACTTTGATATTAAAAATACACTCATGTAACACTAAATAATTGGTTAGAACACGATTTATTAAAAATGTTGAGTTACTCTTAATGCAGGAACTTTAAAATTTTTGAATTCTGTAATCTGTTTCTTTTTAAAATTATTTAGATTGATATCTCAGAACCTGTGCCCTGCTGTGCTTCAGTTTTTTCTCTTTTGAGAAGGCCTGGAATGGCAACTCTCTCCTTCATCTTTTTTTGGCTCTTGTAACTTCTTATTTTTGTTTTTGTTTTTTTCTGAGGCAGGGCCTCACTCTGTCGCCCAGGCTGGAGTGCAGTGGCACCATCTCAGCTCACTGTACCCTCAACCTCCCAGTCTCAAGAAATCCTCCCCTCAGCCTTCTGAGTAGCTGGGACTACAGGTGTGCACCACAAAGCCAAGCTTATTTATTTATTTATTTATTTATTTATTTATTGGTATTTTTTATAGAGATGGAGTTTCGCATGTTGCCCAGGCTGGTCTCGAACACCTAGACTCAAATGATCTGTCTGCCTCAACCTCCCAAAATGCTAGGATTATAGGCATGAACTATGGTGTTCTGGCCTAACTTTTTAAGTTAATAGTTGAAACTAAGAAACAGAATTTTTGAAAACAGGCAAATGAAAAATATTTTGGATCTGTTTTTTTCTTTATATCTGTTATAGCTATATATTTATATGTGTCATGTAGAAGTGATATTTCACTAACAATTTTTATGAAAGACCTCTAATCACTTGGCTAAAAGAAAAGTAAGTGCTTTTCAGACTGAAGGAAGCTACCTAAGATGCCTTTTAATTCATATGATCTTAGTAGTTTTGGGTAAGACTAATTTGGTAAATTTAACCTAAAAATTAGCTCCAGTAATTTAAAATCTTAAAGTCATGTTATGTTAAATTAAATAACCCCTATTTTTTTTTCACTGGGAGTCTGGGTTACTAAGAGTTAAAACAGTAGGAGAGTAAATGGTGTTTTTGGTAAAATTTTTAAAAATACAATGATGTAGCTTTTGCTAAAGAATTTTTTTCTAATTTAGAGACTAAGAGTTATTTTAATTAAAGATAAAAACATGATATAGATAAAACTAAATGGATAAAGAGAGAAATCAAAAGATGAGTGATGAAAAACCTTGACTCCAGGGTGGCTATGTGGTTACCTATGGTAGGGAGCTGCAGCTGAGCTACATTCAATTACAAAAGGTAAAATTCATTAGAATTAGGGATGGATTATACTCCTGAGTATTTGGCTGGCTAAATGCATAAGGAGATACAAGCTAATAAGAAACAAAAAAAGCAAAAATATTCAGTCTCTTGGTTACTGTTATCTGTAATGGCTAAATGAATGTACAAGAATGCTGGGTTGATCCTTAAGGCTGGACCAGGCCCAGATGTGTGTCTGTCCTGCCCTAAGTGCAGCTGGACTGTACAGAACACTCCCAGGGCCAATGGTAATTCAGCACAGAAAGAGGGAGGGCCCCCAGGTCAGAAAGAGCTCCAGAGACCTCATGGCATTGTAGTGCAGGGTGGTGGGCCAAGGTTAGGACACTGCATAAAACAGCAATCTCACTACCTCTACCTGCTCATGCCAGGAGAATCCATAACTACCTAGAGTGAGTAGGCATCTATCCAGCCTTGCAGTAGGATTGATGTCTGTCCAGCCTGGAAGAGGGGCACTAGATGACTCCCTCCCCTTCTGTTGTAAATACCTAATTATCAGATAATTTAAGTTATTCTCATTTGTAACTGCATTTCTGGTTCAGACCAGAGTCCTCTGGTATTTAAAAAAAAAAAAAAGGACTGAGTCCTGTCCCTATTTCTCTTCTCTTTCCCATAGATTCCCCCACCTTTCAAACTGTTTTGTATCTATTTCAAAGGAAGATATACCTGAGACTGGGTAATTTATAAAGGAAAAGGAGTTTAATGGACTCACAGTTCCACATGGCTGGGGAGGCCTCACAATCATGACAGAAGGCAAAGTAGGAGCAAAGGCATATCTTATACGGTGGCAGGCAAGAGAGCATGTGCAGGGGAACTGCCTTTTATAAAACCATTAGATCTTGTGAGACTTATTCACTACCATGAGAAAAGCACAGAAAAACTCACCCCCATGTTTCAATTACCTCCCACACGGTTCCTCCCATGACACATGGGGATTATGGGAGCTACAATTAAAGATGAAATGTTGGTGAGGACACAGCCCAACCATATAATTCTGCCCATGGCCACTGCCAAATCTCATGTCCTCACATTTCAAAACCAATCATGCCTTTCCAACAGTCCCCCAAAGTCTTAACTCATTTCAGTATTAACACAAAAGTCCTAGCTTAGGAGCTGGTAAAATCAAAAGGAAGTTAGTCACTTCCCAGATACAATGGGGGTATAGGCATTGAGTAAATACACCCATTCCAAATGCAAGAAATTGGCCAAAATGAAGAAGATAGACGCCCCGTGCAAGTTTGAAATTAGTGGGCAGTCAAATCTTAAAGCTCCAAAATGATCTCCTTTGACTGCATGTCTCACATCCAGGTCATACTGATGCAAGAGGTAGATTCCCATGGTGTTGGGAAGATCTACCCCTGGGCTTTGCAGGGTACAGTGCCCCTCTCCTGGCTGCTTTCACGGGCTGGTGTTGAGTGTTCTGTGGCTTTTCCAAGTGCACAGTTCAAGCTGTTGATGGATGTATCATTCTGGGATCTGGAGGGTGGTGGTGCTCTTCCCACAGCTCCACCAGGCAGTTCCCCAGTGGAGACTCTGTGTGGGGGCTTCAACCCTACATTTCCCTTCCACTCTGTCCTAGCAGACGTTCTCCATGAGGATCCTGCCCCTGCAGCACACCTCTGCCTGGACATCCAGGTGTTTCCATACATCCTTTGAAATCTAGGCAGAGTTTCCCAAACCTCCATTCTTTAGTTTTATGCACCTGCAGGACCAACCAAAGCTTGAGACTTGCACCCTCTGAAGCCATGGCCTGAGTGTACATTGGCTCCTTCTGGGTCCCATGGCTGGGACCCAGAGCACCAAGTCCAAAGACTGCACAAGAAAACCATTTTTTACCCTCCTAGGCCTCTGGGCCTGTGATGGGAGGGGCTACCGTGAAGACCTATCACATGTCCTGGAGACATTTTCCCCACTGTCTAGGTGATTAACATTTGGCTTCTCATTACGTATGGAAGTTTCTGCAGCCAGCTTGAATTTCTCCTCAGAAAACGGGTTTTTCTTTTTTTATCGCATCATCAGTCTCCAAATTTTCCTAACTTTTATGCTTTGCTTCCCTTTCAAACATAAGTTCCAATTTCAAACCATATCTTGTGAATTAATAAAATGGAATGCTTTTAAGAGCACCCAAATCACTTCTTGAAAGCTTTATTTTGAAATTTCTTCCACCAGATACCTTAAATTATGTCTCTTAAGTTCAAAGTTCCACTGATCTCTAGTGGAGGGGCAAAATGCTGCCAGTCTTTTTACTAAAGCATAACAAGAATCACCTTTGCTCCAGTTCCCAATACGTTCCTCATCTCCATCTGCGACCACCTCAGCCTGGACTTTATTGTCCATATCATTATCAGCATTTTGGTCAAACCCATTCAACAAGTCTCTACGAAGTTTCAAACTTTCCCACATCTTCCTGTCTTCTGAGCCCTTCAAGCCTCTAGGAAGTTCCAAACTTTCCTACATTTTCCTATTTTCTTCTGAGCCCTCCACACTGTTCTAACCTCTGCCTGTTACCCAGTTCCAAAGTCACTTCCACATTTTTGGGTATCTCTACAGCAGCACTCCACTCTCTGTACCAATTTACTGCATTAGTCCATTTCATACTGCTGTGAAGAAATACCTGAGACTGGGTAATTTATAAAGAAAAAGAGGTTTAATGAACTCACAGTTCCATATGGCTGGGGAAGCCTCACCATCATGGTGGGAGATGAAGGAGGAGCAAAGGCATGTCTTACATGATGGCAAGAGAGCATGTGCCAGGGAACTGCCCTTTATAAAACCATCAGATCTTGTGAGACTTATTCACTATCACAGAACAGCATGGGAAAACCCACCCCCATGATCCAATTACTTCCCACTGGGTCCCTCTCACAACATGTGGGGATTATGGGAGCTACTATTCAAGATGAGATTTTGGTGGGGACACAGCCAAACCATATCACATGGCAAATTTGAAGATTAAGTGCTACATGGACACTCCAGGTGACATTAATACCACAGAATCACATCCTGATCAAATTTGCTGTCCTCATGGGTCTTATAGATGCTTAATAAAACATTGGGGTAATTAACAAAGAATAATGAGAAAGGCAAAAGGGAGTCAGAGGACTCACCCCAGAGGGTGATGAAAATATTTGGATGTTTCATAAAAAATGAAATAAATAAAATGAAAATCAATGGGATTGAAACAAAGGTCGTTACAACACTATCAAAGGTTGGGTGGACCAAAGGGAACCCCTACTGGTCCTCCAACATTAAAAGGCCGCATACCTGTTTTCTGCATTTGCCCCAGATTGGGGAAATTGAAGAAACAGCAAAAGGCAAAGGTTATAATGAAGGAGCTGACATTACCTGGGGTAATGCTGAGGTAAATTAAGATGAAGATTGAAAAAAGAGCCTAAGTCCCTTGGCTCAATCCCCTGCTGGGAACTCAAATCACTTTTCACCAGAAAAAGTAAAATGGTCTGGGGGTAGAAAAGAAAAGTTCCTTGAACCAGAACATAGAAATGTACAGGTTGATAGGATTATGAAACTTGAGATGTCTACACAGCCTGTATGTCAGGTAATTTTAACTCCTTTACCTAAATGTCTTGTGAAAATTGGTATTGTACCTGATTGGGGGATGTTTCTCCTATCAAGTACCATGAAACTGAAGTCATGTAAATATTCCCTTTGAGGAATGTTAATTGAACTCACTAAATGGAAACTAGTAAGTTTGCCTGAGCCTACAGAATGTATGGTAGAAGCTGAAGGGCTAGTAGGGAACAATTCTCCACTTCATATCCCTGTGTGGAGCATTTATTAGGGCTTATGGTAAAAGACTGGGAGCACTTCCCAGTGACAAATACTGGACTAGAGAATTTCCAGTTGAGGGACATTTACGGCCTTGTTATGGAATGTTAACTGAAGCTACTCCTTTGCTAATGGAAATAATGGTGCCCTAAAGAGTTCCATAATAACTTAAAAATTGTTTACATAGGATCTTGCTACCTGAGGATGCAAAGAGGAGATACTTATGAGCAAAGAGCATTCTTTTTCCCCTAGGGCTGACTCTTAACTCTGTGAGGAGTTGCTAGATTCTACAGTGCCTGATAAACAGCTCTCATATGACAAGAACTGCTTAGCATGTGAATGGCAATTCAAGGTGAACAAAGGACATGTTGTTTGGAAGGCTGATGCTCTGGTTAAAGAGTCAGGGGAATCTTTTTCTTTTAAATTATTTATTCTTTAGAGCAATTGGGTGCAGTATGTTTTTATGAACAAATTTACCTTTCTCTCCAAGTTCTCCAAAATTTGGAAACCGTGAGTATTCTGGTTTTATCACAATATAGTTATTTGCATAAGTTTAGTAAGAGTCTTTTGTTTTAAAACAGGACAATTGGAGACACTGGTTATTTTACCAAGCCTTTGAGTACAATAACATATTTTCAGGTAAATTTCCAGCAAAGCCAACTTAAAAAGAGCCTATATGGTCAGTCAATTTCTTGCTGCACTTTATGCAAATAGTCAGGCCAAGTATAATAAGCCTAAAACTTATTTTTACACACAAATCGGTCTTACTATAATTTGTCTTTAATAGAAAAGGAGGGCTAGAGAGTGAGAAAATTTTTTTCAAAGGAAAAGTTTAACACTTGTTACTAGATTTCAGCCCCGACTTTTGTTTTTGAATGCAGATTGATTCATGAATTATTTCTTGGCTATAATAATCCTCTAAAGAATAGCAGATTATAGTTTTTCTTCATATTTTTAGTTGAATCCATAATGAAATAGCTTCTGTTTTCCATTCTGACACACAAATACTCTTTTGATTGTCAAAATATTAACGTTATTTATCTCTCCTTGATTTACTTCCAAAGAAATTGGAATCATGGTATTCTCAAGACTAGAGATGTAATTCTCTCTCGTTTGGCATCCCACTGAGCCCGATCTGTTTTTCACTGTAAATGCCCTTCTGTTAAGACTATACAAGCACCCTCCCTCTAGGCCTAAGGACTGCTGCAGAAGAGGTGGGTGTGAGAGATTGTAAGGGCTAGGTTTGAGGAAGTGAATTAGTTCAGATCATCCAAATCAAGGACGGATACACAGATGCCTAAACAGCTGGTAAAACAAAGGTTTTTGCCTTCTGAGCTATTATGTGGCATCTTTTCATCCAGCCCAATCATAAAGAATGTCATGCCTTTTGTAGAATTAAAAGAAAATAACTACTGAGAAGATAAAGGTACCTTGTGACAAAGCCTTCTGGATATAAGACTCCCAGTTATGAGTTGTGCAGATAGATATGTATTTTTAAATTTTATTTTCATTTATTTATTTCTTTTTTGAGACTCAGTCAGGGTCTCACTCTGTCACCCAGGCTGGAGTGTAGTGGCGCCGTCATGGCTTACTGCAGCCTTGACCTTCTGGACTCAGATGATCCTCATGCCTCAGCCTCCCAGGTAGCTGGCACTACAGTCATGCACCACCATAACTGGCTAGCTTTTTGTCTTTTTGTATTTTTTTAGAGACAGGGTTTTGCCATGTTGCCCAGGCTGGTCTCAAAATCCTGGGTATATAGATGTGAGCCATGGTGTCCGGCCAGTATATATTAAAAAAATTTTTTTTCAGAACAATGCTTATGTTTTGTGTAGTTAATTGCTGTAAGTCCATAACTAAAACCAAGATTATAGTAGCTCGATGCATAGAAGTTAAAGATAAGTCAGTTTTGTAACCTGGCCTTTGCTTTTTGTTTGTTGGCTTTTTACTGAAAAAATTTAAGGGGTAATGAATGCTCGTCAATGTCTGTTCCTATCTGGCTTAGAACATTTAATTTACTATAAATCTTTTGACTCTAAGTCCCTTGGCCATAGGGGGTCCCACCGAGGGACAGGATGGATCTCAAGTAGGCAGCCATGCCACCCCAACAATGGTATGAGACGAAATAAAAATTTGGTAGATATTGTTGTTGCCTCTGGCAAATCTTAGCTGGAAGAGGGAGAATGTAAAGCAAAAATAAAATTCTGAGGACCCTAACCATCTGAATGGACCCTTCCTCTCAGCCAAAGGCATTCCAAAATTAATCTGAAAAGCAAGTTTAGGCCATGATGGGAAGGGGGGTGGGTCAGACACGCCTCATTGTACCCTCCTACCTTTTGGAGTTCAGCAAAAACCAGCCAGAACTAACATCAACACAGACTTTAAGTCTGACAAGAAACATTTACATCTATTGTTTCTGAAGCCTGCTACCTAGAGGCTTTATCTGCGTGATAGAACCTTGGTCCTCACAAGTCCTTAATATAACCCAGATATTACTTTCTATTGATAATAACTCTTCCAACCAATTGCCAATCAGCACATTTTAAAACTTTAAAACTACCTATGACCTGGAACCCCCTGCTTCGAGTTGTCCTGCCCTTCCAGATTGAACTGATGTAAATCTTACATGTACTGACTGATATATTATGTCTCCCTAAAATGTATAAAAGCAAGCTGTACCCTGACCATCTTGGGCACATGTTGTCAGGACCTCTTGAGGCTGTGTTATGGCCACATCCTTAACCTTGGCAAAATAAACTTTCTAAATTGATTGAGAACTGTCTCAGATACTTTTGAGTTCACAGGCATCAGCCAATCCAAATTTGCTAGTGCCTTGCTCTTGGACTTTCCAGTCTTTGGAACTATGATAATTAAATTTCTGTTGTTTATAAGCCACTCAGCTTAGGGTATTTTGTTGTAGCAGCCCAGATGGATGAAAACACTATATTTAATCTTATTCAATTTCATTTTACTCTCAGCTCTGATTTCTTCAAGATGTTTTTGATACTTACTCTGTCATTAATTCAGTAAACTTGTACTGGGTGCCTGCTATTTGTCAGGCAATTAAGGAGCACCAGAGCCACAAGGGTAAATAACATATGGCTCCTGTCTCTGACTTGTTCACAGAATAATGAGAGAGGAACTTATAGACATATAAATAAAGAGGAACTTATATAAATGAAGTGCACTGTAATAGAGGTTGTAATGGAGTTAGGCACACAGTAGGGTGGGAAGATAAAGAGTGAATGAATGGTTAGGGCTTACCTGGGGAGTACACAGGCAAAAGAGGCTTCACAATAGAAGTAATAAAATACCTGAGTCTTGAAAATGAATTATATATTTACCAGATGAACAAAGGGAAAAAAAGGCATTATAACTGGAGGAATATTATATAAAAGCACTGAACTATAAAATGGCATGGTTAATTAACACAGCTACAGGTGGAACATTGTGTCTAAGGACAAGCAACAGGAGGTGATACTGAAATATAGATGAGACTTTTTTACTATCTTAAAAATCAGAGATTTTTGTTTATGGGAATTACTGAAAAGTTTTAAGAAGTAGAATCACATGCTAACTATGTATGTTATTAATTCATTTAACAAAAAAAATTACAATCCAAATTACTGGAGGTGGCATGTGAAAGAGAGGTTGGAGGTAGACAAGGCTAGAGGAGATTAAATAGGATTTCAATTGTCTGAGCTAAACTGTTCATACATATGAGAGGTTTCATCATATGTGTGGTAGTTAAAGGCACGGATGGGCATGAGATATCCTAAAGAGAGCATGCATAGCAAAAGGGTAGGGAATACAAGACAGAGGCCTGAAAGTGTTGACCAAATAAGAGAAGACTGAGTAGAAAGAATCTAGCAGTTAGTCAGAGATACAGGTATGCATGGGGGAGGGAATTTCAGGAAGAAAAGAGAGATCGACAGTATCAAATGACTGAGAGTCTTGAAGTAAGCTGATAATTCAGGCATAGTTTGTGGATTTGGGATATTTGGGAATAAGGAAGTTGTTTATGACCTTTTATGGAGGTAATTTCAAGAAATACCAGACTATAGCAGACTATAGGGCGGATGGAAGGTTAAACGGTACAGACAATGAGTCTAGACTATTCTTCTAAACAGCTTTGTGGTAGCTAGAGTTGCTATCCATCAAGACTGAGGGAAGGTTTTTTTTTTTTTGTCCTCAAAAGACAAGAATTATCTTGGCTATCTTAATAAGCTAGTGGGGAAAGAAGCAATCAAGCAATAGAGTGTGAGGTTGAAAATAGAGAGAAAAGGCTGAGCACAGTGGCTCCTGCCTGTAATTCCAGTATTTGGGAGGCCGAGGTGAGTGGATCACCTCAGGTCAGGAGTTCAAGATCAGCCTGGCCAACATGGTGAAAACCTGTCTCTACTGAAAAAACAAAAGCTAGCTGGTCATGGTGGCACACACTTGTAGCCCCAGCTCCTTGGGAGCCTGAGGTGGGAAAATTGCTTGAACCTGGGAGGTGGAGGTTGCAGTCAGCCAAGATTATGCCACTGCACTCCAGCCAGGGTGACAGAGTAAGACTGTCTCAAAAAAGTAAAAGATAAGTAAATAAAAAGTGAGAAAAAAGAGCAATATGGATGAACTAGAATCTCAGAAATGGGAAGAATGGATTCAACAGCAAGATTGGAGGGATTTTATTGTACAAGAAAGGGACACCAATCTTTCTAAAGACATAGGCAAATTAGAGAAGGTAGGGACAGAGGTAAGTTTGCAGGTGAAGTTGCTGATATCATTTACTGGCCATGAAGAAAGAGCATGTGGCTGGGTTGGAGACTGAGAAACAGAAAAGATTGTGAGTTAATTTGAAAGGAATATATGAAGTAGAGAATAAGTTGTGTGATTGGCTTAAGACTGGAGGTGTGGAAGGTGGAAGGTGTGAGAATTTTAAGAATTTGAGCATGCTAGCTAGATAGTAGGTCAAATGGTCTCCCAGGATGCAAATGTCATCAGAAAATATCTTTAATAGGACCAAGCAAAAATCCCTATCCCGTGTGACTGAAGACCACCATTCAAGTTGACATAAATCTATAATTTGTTCATTTTGAAGCAGTAATTAATCTACCTAACTATAGTATTACCAGTAGACAGTGCTCCTGTTTTAAAACCTCTTACTAAAAGCTATCTTTTTAAATTTAATAAACCTATCAGAATTTTAACTTTTCATATTTTTAGTAAAACCATAGCAGCTCCTGGTGATCACAGTGGTTCTATCTGTGAACTCATCCCTGATGTTGTTATGGATTGCTCAACCTCACTGTTTCCTGGAACTATACCAATTCATAGGAAGTATGATTGATAAAACATATGGAAATTTATAGTATACATATTAGGCAGGCAATAAGAATAAACAGAAGCCAAGGGTCCATGTGAGCTGATTCTCCAAGGTTCAGGAAAGCTTCCCAAAATAAATGGAGTCTCATTTTTGTGTGCTCCTCCATTTACACTGCAGCTGAGAAACCCTGAAAACACTGTGTCCTGGGCTTACATGCCTTAGACACAAGTGGGATTGCTGAGCTCAAGGGTTGCAGAGCATCCTACTATGGGAAGAATGAGAACATAACTCAGGTTGTTCTGGATATTTCCTTCATTGCTGAGAATGCAGAATGTTTCTGACCAAGAATTGCAAGCAAGAACAGGAAAGAGTGGGGTCGGCCAAGGTAATCTGGGGCCCTACTGTTTTGCAGAGAGAATTTAAGTGTATTTAATACCGAAATAATGTCTTTGTATAATTCTGCATTCTTTCTTTTCATTACAGTATATGTATGAGTTCTTTTGTACTTTAGACATCATTGTAGTTCTGAAGACCTGTTTAAAGCATCAGCTATGTATTACTTTGAATGACTTTGTTTCTATGTATGCACCAGTATGCTTATACAATATTGAGGCTGCAACTGCCTACAAAATTAGCCTGACTTTGAGTTTTCAAAGAGAAATCACAGTATGGCAAACAAGGGGAACAAACTACATTTTACAGTTTCTTGCAGATTCAAAGGTTACTTAAGTTGGAGACAGTCAGTCTTATGGTGGAAGGCATTTTGTCAACAGACAGCAAGTATACAATTTAAAAATAAATATTTCTATGTTTTCTTATATTTTTTTCCTAGATGTTTCTGTTGGCAATAACATGTGCATTTGTATCCAAAACCCTATCTGGATCTTATATGAATTCCATGCTCACTCAAATAGAGAGACAATTCAACATCCCAACATCTCTAGTTGGATTTATTAATGGAAGCTTTGAGATTGGTAATGAATTATTTTTGCATTTCTTCTTTTTGTATTTTGTCTTATCTATGGAACATGTCTGAATTTTATTCTCCTTATTTGCTGTTTTAGGTCATTTAATCTGACTGAGTTGGATGTTTTCTAAAACTGATTAGCTAAGCTCAGAATATGCTTGGAAATAATTCATTTAAATATTACCTCGTATTAACACCTAAATATTGCCACATATCCCACCATTGTTCTTTTTATTCTAATAGTTTCTTAGTTATGCAGCACGAGTAGCAGAGTATTTACAGTATTTATATTTAAATCTATCATTTGATAACCCTAAGGGAAACTAAGGCCTCCATCTTTGTATTTAGAAGATACAAAGGTATAAGACCGCCAGGCACGGTGACTCACGCCTATAATCCCAGCACTTTGGGAGGCCGAGATGGGCGATCATGAGGTCAGGAGATTGAGACCATCCTGGCTAACATGGTGAAGCCCTGTCTCTGCTAAAAACACCAAAAAATTAACCGGACATGATCGCGGGCACCTGTGGTCCCAGCTGCTCGGGAGACTGAGACAGGAGAATGGTGTGAACCTGGGAGGCAGAGCTTACAGTGAACCGAGATTGCCATAGAACTCCAGTCTGGGTGACAGTGAGATTCTGTCTCAAAAACAAACAAACAAACAAACAAACAAACAAACAACAACAACAAAAACAAAGGTGGAAGACCTAGAAGATGTAGAAGATATTGTTGGAGACCAAGGAAATTGCCTTACAAATGAAAATGCAAATATTTTTCTGCTATTTGGTCTGGGAGGTTAACAATTTTTTTTTTCCAAGTACAGAGAGAAGAAAAGATTGCTTTTATATCTCTCTGAATTTATTTCAGAGGCAGCCTCTAGGGAATAATAAAGTCTACTCGTAGATTCTAATTTTTGTGGATAACTGGGAATATGTGACCACAGAGAGGGAGAATGAGGGAAAGAAGGATTTCTTCCAAGAAAAAAGTTATATAGAAATATGAGTGCCACTCTTTTCTAGTTTTATAATAGCTTCCACTTTCTTCAAGGTGATAATTGCCTTTAATATAAATATATTTAAAAAATCAGGATTGAGGAGAAGCAAAACTGAAGTAAGTGATTCTTGATCTTATCTACTAGTGTTCAACTCCCTTAGATCTTACCCTGTATCACCTGTGTGCTGATCCCAGTGAGAGAGTTAGAACTAACTCCATGTATAGCCCACAAATTGACTCAGTTCATAATCTAACGGAAGGTAGAGATGCAAATAATGATAACATTAATTGAATGAAGTAAGTTTGGTAGCGTAAATATATACAAGGTCTTACAGGAACAGAAGAAGCATGGACTCATTTAGGGAAGACAGATTCTCAGAGGATGACTAAAAGTTTTCTAGGAGAAGAAACGAGGTTAAGCAAATGTGAAGAAAAATCCAGTAGAAGAAGCCTAAGAATGACACAGCGTAATAGACTATGTGAGGAGCAACATTCATCTTGATAACATTGACTAGCCAAGATAAAGTTGGAAAGGATTAGGATGTGAGCCTGGAGAAATGGGCAGGGGTGAGAAATGGGTTAATGAGAGCTTTGTGTGCCTGCTGTGGCATTTACCTTTTAATCCTCTAGATGAGGGAGTGTCACTGAGGATTGGAAGGGGTTATTAACCTTTCTGTGCCAAGGACTCTTTTAGCATTCTAACACCGTACGATCGTGGAATAATAATTTTAATTGGACAAAAAAGAACTACATGGGTGCAAAGCAAGCCAGTTATATTGAAGTAGAATTACCAAAATATTAAAACAAATTTTTATATAGTAATATTTATACTTTTAATGAACCCATTAAATAAAAAAGTTACTAATTTTAAAGTAATTATTGTGTCAATATTTTGAACTGTTTGCAACGGCCATATTGTCATCTGAATATATCTGTGACTTCTATTGCTGACAATTGGTGACAATGTTAACATTGTAGTTATGTGAGTCTGAAGCACTGGGGAACTATCTGGGCTGGAGCTATTGATTAGCAAGTAAGTAGGCGTTTGCTAAAACTAGAGAGATAATTTATGAAGTTATTCAGGGAGAGGATATAGGATGATAATTACAATGGACAAAGAATAGATCCTGAGCTCTACAAACATTTAAGGCACAGGTAGAAGAAAAGGAGTCTTGACAATGTTAAGAGAAGGAATGGTCAGAGAAACAAGAGGGGGAACCAGGAGAAAACAGTATTATGAAAGACAAAAGAGTAGAAATTTGAAAAAAAAAAAAAATGTATCAGAGGTGTGAAAAGCATTAGAAATATCCAGTTAGATAAGGATGAAGAACTATTCCCTGGGTTTCATAATATGGAAATAACTGATGATCTTTGTCAGGGCACTAGCAAATTTAGAAGCTAGGAAGCAGTGAAGGTAGGAGCGACTTTAGGGGATTAGGGAGGGGGAAAAGTGGAATCTAAGAATATGGATGAATGTTCTGGGAAGTTTGGAGAGAAACTAGAGAATATGTGTAGGCTAAAGTCTAGTTGAGAGAGAGGCTTAAAATACATATGAGAGATTTTAATTACTAGAGTAAGTGGCTGAAGAAAATGGCAGTGCCCTGGTGATGTGTTTAGTGTCAGATGGTAAGATGGGCACCCCAGCCTCTCAAACTGAAGGAAGGTGGCAAAGCCTTCTGGTGGAAAACTCAAATGCCTTCATGTTCGATTGCCCCAAATTTCTTGATAATGTAGAAAATATTAACAATTTCTACAACTAGTGGGTGGTGATAGCTTGAGGAGAATGATGAAGATTAGAAATACTGTGAAATTTACAAATGCCAATAAACATATTACTTAGCTTACATTTCCTCAGTCAGTTTTACATGGAGCATTCTCCATACCTTTGAAAAAAATTACTTACCTTTCCCCATGCTTTCTCATTGCAATTATTTCCTGACAGAGCAAGGCAGTTTAAAACACGAACTCACTCTTACATGAAGAAGGAAAGTTCTTCCTTTCTTCTCCTTTCAAAAAATAGATACGAATTTCAAACAGTGGCCTCTAGAGACACTACCTTCAACACAGATGGCTTTGGTGATAGATTTTAGAAACCTAGAGAGGTCAATGTGGCTGATATAGTTATTGACGTGGGGCACGCTCCATATAAAATAATGTACAAATGGACGTATATTTTACATACAGGGCAGACTAGAGAAAAATATAGATGGAAAGAAAAGTTTTCAAAATATATACCACTTAGAAGATTATTAACTCCTTGAGGAAAAAAATTTTTGAAATTTTTATAATCTTGAGTCATTGCAGAGGCATTCTTTATATATAGTGGGAGCAAGGTAAATATTATTTACTGAATTAAAAAATGTATGGTTGGCAAAAAACTTACTCACGTATTTGTTTTTTTCAAGTCTTTACTCCACACTCTTTAAGGATCTGTCCATCAGTTGGGCCTTCCCCCATTAGTTTCTTTATTCTAAAGCTTCATCCTAAGACATGGGGATACATTTTTCATTGCTATTTTTATTCCTCAAATCCAGACTCACTGAAGACCCAGAAGAAGGGGAGGGGTCTACTAATTTTTACTTAACTACAGTGTCTGATCTAGGGAAAGAAGTAGAAAAAAAAAAAAATAGATCCTTGTCTTGGTCATGTTGACCAAAATGAAGATGAAGGTATTTTTAAATAATGAGTTACAAAACACTCAGCTATCTAAATTTGACTTTTGCTTCTCTTTCCGGGCATAGGAAAACATGATAACGTTCTATGGAGTAGGCACCGAGAGAGAGGCCAGAGGTCACATGCAGGCTGACACCTTCTTTTGCACCTCATTTCCCAAGTCTAGATAGTCACAAATAGAGCCTTTCAAATTTCCTATAACCATTCTTTAGTCTCTTTCACTGGTTTCTCTTCTTCTCCTCTCTATAAACGCTGGTGTTTCAGAGATAGCTGTTTCTGTATCTGCCTACATTGCAAAACAGAACCTTTCTTCGGGGCAGGGATTGTGTTATATTCGTTTATTATTTAATGCAACCCTAGCACAAATCCCAGTATTTAAGATAGTTGTTATGCAGTAAACGCTAGAATGTAAATGATCGGGTGAGGCTGTTAACTAAGACTTTGTTCATACTTTTAAAAATGATTATTCTCAATTTTTCCTAGGAAATCTTTTGTTGATTATATTTGTGAGTTATTTTGGAACCAAACTGCATAGACCTATAATGATTGGCATTGGATGTGTGGTTATGGGCTTAGGCTGTTTCTTAAAATCACTACCTCATTTCCTCATGAACCAGTAAGTATTCCAGTCTGCTAATTTTGGGTGGTCAAATTTCACTTGCAGGAAATGAAGCTCGCACTATCCTCTCAAGGAGCAAAGCTTTCCAACAGCATAGAGCACTGTAATGGGAAGGGGAAGATGCACATTCTGTTCCATCTGTCTATTTGGTGCTTTTGGCTGCCTCACTTCCACTTACGTAGTCAGTTTTGTCAATTTACACAATGGGGATTTGACACCTTTTCTTGTGGAGTTGAGTCTGGTGAAAAGATTCTCAGGACCAGCCAAAACTTGGGATTATTCCCTTCTCAGGACCATGTAAATACTTCTAATTATAAAGAGGTTCTTCTTAATTGCAGGTCACCAAGGGACAGACCAGTCTGAAGGCTGATTTTTCTTTTAATTTTTACCAAAGTAACTATGTACAAAGTCATAAAAATAGAAATTATACAAAAAGGCTTATATTGACAAAAAGTTCTCCCTTGTCACTTATTACTGCTTTCCAGAGGCAAACACTTATAACTTTTAGCTCTTTCTTCTATTAGCTTCCAATTTCTTTCTTTCTTTTTTTTTTTTCTGTTTTTCTGTTTTTATTATTTATTTATTTATTTTGAGACAGAGTCTCTCTTGCTCTGTCACCCAGGCTGGAGTGCAGTGGCGCGATCTCGGGTCACTGCAACCTCCGCCTCCAGCGTTCAAGCAATTTTCCTACCTCAAGCCTCCCTAGTAGCTGGGACTACAGGTATGCGCCACCATGCCTGGCTAATTTTTTGTATTTTTAGTAGAGACGGGGATTTCACTGTGTTAGCCAGGAAGGTCTCAATCTCCTAACCTCGTGATCTGCCTGCCTCGGCCTCTGTTTTTATTTTATTTATTATTTATTTATTTATTTATTTATTTTTAATTTTTTTTTATTATACTTTAAGTTCTAGGGTACATGTGCATAACGTGCAGGTTTGTTACATATGTATACTTATGCCATGTTGGTGTGCTGCACCCATCAACTCGTCAGCACTCATCAATTCATCATTTATATCAGGTATAACTCCCCAGTGCAATCCCTCCCTCCTCCCCCCTCCCCATGATAGGCCCCAGTGTGTGATGTTCCCCTTCCCGAGTCCAAGTGATCTCATTGTTCAGTTCCCACCTATGAGTGAGAACATGCGGTGTTTGGTTTTCTCTTCTTGTGATAGTTTGCTAAGAATGATGGTTTCCAGCTGCATCCATGTCCCTACAAAGGATGCAAACTCATCCTTTTTTATGGCTGCATAGTATTCCATGGTGTATATGTGCCACATTTTCTTAATCCAGTCTGTCACAGATGGACATTTGGGTTGATTCCAAGTCTTTGCTATTGTGAATAGTGCCGCAATAAACATACGTGTGCATGTGTCTTTGTAGTAGAATAATTTATAATCCTTTGGGTATATACCCAGTAGTGGGATGGCTGGGTCATACGGTACATTTAGTTCTAGATCCTTGAGGAATTGCCATACTGTTTTCCATAATGGTTGAACTAGTTTACAATCCCACCAACAGTGTAAAAGTGTTCCTATTTCTCCATATCCTCTCCAGCACCTGTTGTTTCCTGACTTCTTAATGATTGCCATTCTAACTGGTGTGAGATGGTATCTCATTGTGGTTTTGATTTGCATTTCTCTGATGGCAAGTGATGATGAGCATTTTTTCATGTGTCTGTTGGCTGTATGAATGTCTTCTTTTGAGAAATGTCTGTTCATATCCTTTCCCCACTTTTTGTTTTTTTCTTGTATGTTTGTTTGAGTTCTTTGTAGATTCTGGATATTAGCCCTTTGTCAGATGAGTAGGTTGCAAAAATTTTCTCCCATTCTGTAGGTTGCCTTTTCACTCTGATGGTAGTTTCTTTTGCTGTGCAGAAGCTCTTTAGTTTAATTAGATCCCATTTGTCAATTTTGGCTTTTGCTGCCGTTGCTTTTGGTGTTTTAGACATGAAGTCCTTGCCCATGCCTATGTCCTGAATGGTACTACCTAGATTTTCTTCTAGGGTTTTTATGGTATTAGGTCTAACATTTAAGTCTCTAATCCATCTTGAATTAATCTTCGTATAAGGAGTAAGGAAAGGATCCAGTTTCAGCTTTCTACTTATGGCTAGCCAATTTTCCCAGCACCATTTATCACATCTACAGCCATCTGATCTTTGACAAACCTGAGAGAAACAAGAAATGGGGAAAGGATTCCCTATTCAATAAACGTTTTTATTTTTGTAGAGATAGTCTCACGCACTCTGTCGCCCAGGCTGGAGTGCAGTGGCGCCATCTCCTGGCTCACTGCAACCTCCGCCTCCTGGGTTCAAGTGATTCTCCTGCCTCAGCCTCCCGAGTAGCTGGGATTATAGGTGTGTGCCACTACACTCAGTTAATTTTTGTATTTTTAGTAAAGATGGGGTTTCCCCAAATTGGCCAGGCTGGTCTGGAACTCCTGGGTTCAAGCAGTCTGCCCACCTCAGCCTCCCAAAATGAGGGATTACAGGCATGAGCCACCTGGCCCAGCCTTGCCTCCGTATTTCTAAGTAAATGTTATTCTATTAGTTTTGAATCCTGGCATACCCTGCTTTATTGCATTTCACTTTATTGCACTTTGCAGATATTGCATTTTTCACAAATTGAAGGTTTATGGCAACCCTATGTTGAAGATTAGAATCATTTTTCCAATAACATGTGTTCACTTTGTGTCTGGGTCACATTTGATAATTCTTGCAATATTTCAAACTTTTGCATTATTTTTGTATCTGTTATGGTGATCTGTGATTAGTGATCATTGATATTACTAATGTGATTGTTTTGATGTGCCACTAACTTATGCCCATTTAAGATGGTGATTTATTTATTTATTTATTTTTAGAGCTACGGTGTCACCCAAGGTGGGGTGTAGTGATGTGATCTCACTCACTGTAGCTTCGACCTCCACAGGCTCAGGTGATCCTCTCACCTCAGCCTCTCGAGTGGCTGAAACTACAGGCACGTGCCACCATGCCTGGCTAATTTTTGTATTTTCTTTTTTTTTTTTTTTGGTAGAGACAGGATTTTGCCATATTGCCCTGGCTGGTCCTGAACTCCTGGGTTCAAGCAATCCGCCTGCCTCAGACTCTCAAAATGTTGGGATTACAGGCGTGAGCCACTGTGCCAGTCTTAAGATGGTGAACGTTATCAATAAATGTTGCATGTGTTTTGACTGCTCCACTGACCAGCCATTGCCCCATTGTTTGCCCTCTCCTTGGGCCCGCTTATTCCCCTAGATACAAAAACATTGATATTAGGCCAATTATTACAATAACTCTATTGTGGTCTCCAGGTGTTTTAGTGAAAGGAAGAGTTGCACATCTCTCACTTTAAATCAAAAGCTAGAAATGATTAAGCTCAGCGAGGAGGGCAAGTTGAAAGCCAAGAGAGGCCCAAAGTGAAGCCACTTGCACTAACTAGTTAACCAAGCTGTGAAAACAAAGAAAAAGTGCTATTTCAAGGAAGACACACATGATTAGAAAGTGAAACAGTCTTATTGCTGAGATGGAGAAAGTTTGAATAGTCTGAACAGAAGATTAAGCCAGCCACAACATTCCCTTAATCCAAAAGATCAAGGCTCTCTCTTCTATTCTATGAAAGTTAAGAGAGATTAGGAAGCTGCAGAAGAAAATTTTTAAGCTAACAGAGGTGGGTTCATGAGGTTTAAGGAAAGATCTTAACTGTCTTCATAACATAAAAGTGCAAGGTGAAGCAGCAAGTGCTGATGGAGAAGCTGCAGCAAGTTATCCAGAAGATCTAGCTAAGTTAATTGATGAACGTGGCTACACTAAATAACAGATTTGCAATGTGGATGAAACAACTTCCTTCTTCCTCCTTCTCCTCCTCCTCTTCTTCTTTCTCCTTCTCCTCCTCTTCTTCTTCTCCTTCTCCTTCTCCTTCTCCTTCTTCTTCGTCTCATGCTGTTGCTCAGGCTGGAGTGCAGTGGCATGATCTCAACTCACTGAAACCTTTGCCTCCTGGGTTCAAGCGATTCTCCTGCCTCAGCCTCCCAAGTAGCTGGGATTACAGGCACCTACTACCACACCTGGCTAATTTTTGTATTTTTTATAGTGATGGGATTTCACCATGTTGGCCAGGCTGGTCTCAAACTCCTGACTTCAGGTGCTCTGCCTGCCTGCCTCGGCCGCACAAAGTGGAAACAGCCTTCTTTTGAAAGAAGATGCCACCTCGGACTTTCAGAGACAGGGAGAAGTCTTTTCAAAATATTACTGCTGATTGACAATCTAGAAGCTCTGATGGAGATGTACATGGACATGAATGTTGTTTTCATGCCTGCTAACACTACAGCCATTCTGTGGCCCATGAATCAGGAGTAATTTGGACTTTCAAGTCTTACTATTTAATACGCACAGTTTGTAAGGATATTGCTGTTATAAGTAGTGATTCTTCTGATGGATCGAAGTAACATAAATTGAAAACTTTCTTGAAAGAATTCACTATTCCACATTCCAATAGGAACAGGAGAGGAGGGCAAAATCTCAGCATTAACAGGAATTTTGAAAAGTTGGCTCAAAGCCTCTTGGATAACCCTGAGGGGTTCAAGATTTTAGTGAAGGAAGTCACAAGACTTTAGTGGAGAAAGTCACTGCAGATGTGGTGGAAAGAGCAAAAGAACTAGAATTTAAAATGGAAACTGAAGATGTGACTTAATTGCTTCAATCTCATAATAAAACTTGAATAAATGAAGATTTTTTGTTTATGGACAAGCAAATAATGTGGTTTCCTGTGATGGAATCTACTACTGAGCAAGATGCTGTGAACACTGTTGAAATGACAGCTAATGTTTTAGAACATTACACAAAGTTAGGTGATAAAGCAGCAGTAGGGCTTGTAAGGACTGACTCCAGTTTTGGAAGAAGTTCTACTGTGGATACAATGCTATCAAACAGCATTATGCGCAGCTAGGCGTGGTGGCTCACGCCTGTAATCCCAGCACTTTGGGAGGCGGAGGCGGGCAGACCACGAGGTGAGGAGGTTAAGACCATCCTGGCTAACATGGTGAAACCCCATCTCCACTAAAAATACAAAAAAATTAGCTGGGCGTGGTGGCGCGCGCCTGTAGTCCCAGCTACTCGGGAGGCTGAAGCACAAGAATGGTGTGAACCTGGGGTGAACCCAGGAGGCGGAGCTTGTAGTGAGCCGAGATCCTGCCGCTGCACTCCAGCCTGGGTCACAGAGGGAGACTCCGTCTCCAAAACACACAAACAAACAACAACAACAAAACAGCATTATGTGCTACAGAAAAAACTTTTGTGAAAGGAAGAGTCAGTTGACACAGGACACTTCATCATTGTCTTGTTTTAAGAAATTTCCACAGCCCCGCCAACCTGCAGTAGCCACTACCCTGATCAGCCAGCAGTCATCAACATGGAGGCTAAAGCCTCTACCAGCAAAGTGATTATGACTCGCTGAAGGCTCAGATGATTGTTAGCATCTTTTAGCAATAAAGCATTTTAAATTAATGTGTGTACATTGTGTTTCAGACATAATGCTATTACACACTTAATAGGCTACAATATAGTGCAAACATAACTTTTATATGCATTAGAAAATTTAAAAATTCATGTGGTATTCACTTTATTGTGGCAATCTGGAACCAAATGTGCAATGTCTCTGAGGTATGCCTATACATTAGTATTACACAATATGTATTGAATTCCTACCATAAAATCATTTTTACTATTTACATTTGTACAATTATGTAAATCCTTTTTACCATTGAACCATGTGCTTTTCCTTCTTTACTTATATGACTTTTTATTTTCCCTAGATTTAATAATTACCTCATTTTATCATATGGTTAGCTTTCTTTGTATTGTTCACTGATTCATCACCAAATTCTCCACTGGCAGGGCAAATGTCTCCTCAATATTCTTATCCCATATCACAGCGTTTGATTTTTGTCTTGGAGATTCCTCACATACCACTTTCAATTCTCCATCTGCAATCTGAACTTGGAATTCTCTAGGCCTGCTGCATTGCTGTTTCCGTGGAATTTTCCCTCATTATTATCCTTGAGACTTTGCTTTTTAGCTGTTTCATACATTCAGTTATTCATTTTCTGGATGTCGTGTCTCCTGCTTTCCTCTTTCCTCTTCACTTGTTTTTGTGAAGAAAATAATAGCTTTCCAAGGAAGTGTACAAGGGAAGTATAAAATATAAGACTTTGTACATCTGAAAATATTCCTATTTTACTCCCACATTTGATTGTTACTTTGGCTAGGATAAAATTCTAGATTGGAAATATTTTCCCTAGGGATTCTGAAGACATTTTCCCAATGTTTTCCAGCTCTACCTAACACTTGTAATCAACACTTGACACAGGAAACCTGTAATCAAGTGTTATTACTCAGAATCTTATGCCATTCTAATCTCTGTGAACAGCTTTCTTTCGATGGAAACTATTGGAATTTTCTTTTAAGCTCCAAGTCCAAAATTCATGATAATTGTGTTGGTATAAATCTGTCTCCTCCATTGTGCCAGGAGCCTTCAATCTGGGCATTTGGAAAAGTTACTTTTGTTATTTCTTTGATAATATCTCCCCTCTACATTCTCTCATAACACTGTTTTCTCTTCCTAGATCTTCTATTACTTGAATATTGGACTTCCTGTATTAACTTTATGTTTTCTCATCTTTTATCCCTAATTTTTTGTCCTCTTGTCTTGTTACTTTCTGGGAGATTTAATTTTATTTTCCATGCTTTTGAATGACTTTCTAGCTTATGCTACCACATTTCTAATTTTCAACAGCTCTTGTTCTTTGAATGTCCCTTTTTAAGGAACATCTTATTTTTCTTTCAAGAATGTATTATCTCTTTCCATCTAAATTTTGTTCATCTTTCTTTTTGGTCTCTGGCTCCTCCAAGTGTACCTTTTTTTATTTGTTTGTAGCTGTCTTTACTGTTACAGACTTCTTTCATATATCTGGTGGTCCTTTGTTATCTATTCACACTTAAGAGGGAGGAACAGCAACAACAAGAAGCCAGCTGAAAGTTCTGTATACATGTGTAGGACTTGGTTAAAGGAGGACTTCTTTGTAGAGTCATTGAGCAGGGACTGGCTGTTTTGCAGATGGCTCAGAATTGCACATAACCTGTTATCCTAGACGGGGATTCTTCAGTCTGTTGCTTGGGAGGTAGAAGCTTAGCTACCAGCCAAATGCAAGTGGGAATCTCACTGTTTAATATGTAGATATGTAGATTTTTTTAACTTAATACCTCCAATTTTTTTGTATTGCCTTTCTATGTTCAATGTGCCTCTCCAGACTCTGGAGTCAATGGACATTTTCAGGTGGAGTGGCAGGGAATGTCTCTGGGAGTTTAATGTTTCTTAAACACACTTTAAACCAAAGTGTTTGCACTCTTCTGTGTTTTGGACCATACTCACTTTTGCGTTTAAGTATCTTGCCTGAATGTTCCTGGGCTTTGCAGCATTGCTCTCTTGCAGGCACTTACAGTTGCACTTCTCATATCTTCTATTTCAGTGACCACTCAGTTACCTGCTTTTCCATTTTCAAAATTATGTTGAGCTCTCTTTTATTGTAAAATTCCCTACTTTTTTTTCCCTTGTGGAATTATGCCTTTTTCTATTCTGTTTGAAAATCCGTTTACTGTCATTTTGCTGATGCTTTGGGAATGAATAGACTTTGAGTAATTGGATTTTTAGTGGATAAATTAACAAAATATATTTTCTCTTTTAAAGTATTTTTGAAGGGATTAGAGTTTCTAAGCAGAGTTTTTCCTTTTCTTTTATTTCTTAGCCTACCCAAAACAATGTTAAGTACCATTCAGCTACTATTTACATTTCTTTCTACCACCTGCCAAAGGTGTTATTTCCTTGCGGTTGTCATGTCTCATAGGATTAAAGCCTTTGTCTATAGTTCACAGTCAAACTCTTTGGGCATCACTGAGCAATTGTTGTAAGGGGAAGGTACTTTGAGACTTATTATACCCTATAGCACAGAAATTAAGACTATCAGTGGCATCCAAGCATAACACTCTAGCTTTTGTGCAATTCAGAAGGGCAAGTTTTCTTCTGGCTACCTTATCTGATAGAAACACAGAAAACAATCCAGCATTATTTCTAACAGAGACTTCATTGAATATACTTTTTTTTTTTTTTCCATTCTTGCAGCATGTAATTTACTTTCTGAGGAAAAGCATGTGGATCTTGTGGTAATTTGCTTAAATTAAATGGTCATAGTTTATTAGTCCATTTGTTCTTATGAGAAGAGAAAAAGTCATTACATTATGTGTCATGGTG
The DNA here is from genome assembly GCF_007565055.1 of Rhinopithecus roxellana. NCBI lineage: Eukaryota > Metazoa > Chordata > Mammalia > Primates > Cercopithecidae > Rhinopithecus > Rhinopithecus roxellana. The sequence continues at coordinate 128,689,720 of NC_044558.1, read as the reverse complement.
ATTGAGATTCTCTTAAGGCCTCTTATTATGATGGACAAATATTTTGTTTTTCTTAGAGGTTTATGAAACGCATGGAGGAATTATTGTAGGATTTCTCAGAAACTGGAGGTTTTGCTGCTTCTGAGCAAACTTTAGAGAATGCCAAGTTGAAGACTTGTTTTGTTGTGTTATTCCTTCCAAAGCATTTATCTTCTTAATTATACATTATTAAATCTCACATTTTTTAAAGTTTGTGTTCCTTATCTCATAATAATTATTTCCAGGAAATGATAACCTAAAAATCAAAGAAGGTTTATATTTGATAATCTAAAGGTAGATCATCCACAGGCAGATTATTGAAAGCTAAGTGTAAAAAGATTGTACATTTACAGAAAGTGGCAAGTTTTTTGATGATATTAACTTGTGATAACTTGGATGCCAAAGATGAAAAGACATTTTTGCTGGATTTGAATGTTGTATTGTATGGGAAGCAGAAGGTAACAATCTGTACATTGCCCACATTGTCCTCATTACTTCCTTAAAATAAACATATTTTCCCTGTGTTTATACAGATATGAATATGAATCTACAGTTTCAGTTTCAGGCAACTTGTCCTCAAACAGTTTCTTGTGTATGGAAAATGGAACCCAGATTTTAAGACCAACGCAGGATCCATCAGGTTGTCTACTTCATTGTATTGATTTTTGTTCAGCAAACTTATAATTGAACACTTTCTGCTGAGGGGCCTGAATGAGATATTGCTTGAGTTAGATAATTAAACAAAGATATATTCTCTCTCCAGGAGCTTCCAAAGGAGTTACAATGGGGAATAAGAATAGCTAATAATAAAGAATGTTATTTTTCTTATATTTGAATGTATTTATTAAGAGTTCCTTGTTGATTTATTAACATCGTTATTTAACAATCAATCAGAGGGCCAGGTGCATTTACTCCCAAAGTAATCCCAGCACTTTGGGAGACTGAGATGGATGGAGCACCTGAGGTCAGAAGTTCGAGACCAGTCTGGCCAACATGGTGAAACCTCACTCTATTAAAAAATACAAAAATTAGCCGGGCATGCTAGTGGGCACCTATAATCCCAGCTACTCAGGAGGCCGAGGCAGGAGAATCGCCTGAACCCAGGAGGCGGAGGATGCAGTGATCCAAGATTGCGCCATTGCACTCCAGACTGGGCAACAGAGTGAGACTTTCCTCCAAAAAAAAAAAAAAAAAAGAGTCAAAGACATCTATCCAAGGATTACTGTCAAGTTCATTCCACAGAGGAAAATGTCTTAGAAGGACGGATTTATGCTGATGATTTGGTGTATATGATTATGTAAATAGGAACTAGAGACAGAAACAAAGTTCAAGAGATTTGTGTTCTATCACTGATCTTTAATAGCAGGGAAAACAGGCAAGTACACTATAGTTCTGAATTACTCTATTTCCTTTCTATCGACTTAGGAGCTTGTCTTTCTGCTCTTTTTTTTTTTTTTTCTCTACTGGAGATAGTGCTTTAAAATTCTACACAATAGTAGTACTTCTTTCAGCTGCCCATAGCTCTAGGCACCAATGTATTGACTTCTGCCCCTTCTGTCCCTTCTGCTATGAGACTTGTATAATCTTCTGGTTATACTTGGTCTGGAGATGACTCTGATGACTCAACATTTTTATGGGGACATTTTTATTCTGGATTCATGTTCATGGAAGTTGCGGTAGTCCACAAGGGTGGGAATTTCATGACCATCATTGAATCAGGAAACCAAAACAGTTTCAAAAAGTTGAAAAATATCTGTCTCAGAAGAAACCAAAGAACCCCCATGGGGGACACAATGGAAAACAGTGATATTAACAGTGGCCTGTGTTCTCTTCCTGAGCTGGCTATTGCCAAAGACTGACCCAGCTGCTAGTCGGCTTCATTGTGGACAGAGCAAAACCTTCCCATTCTGGCACATCTCCAGGAAGGTGGATTGATGCTTTCAATTTTGCCCTAGAATAGGCCTAGAGTTTGCCTGTGATCTGTAGACACAAATCACTTTGCGCATCACACAAAAAATCTGAATACCCAGAAATAGAGACTATTATTTTCTGACTGGAAATAACAGAGAGATAGCGCTCACAAGAAATTCCTGGACCCAGCTGTGGTCAGGACCTCACAGTCTCACCTGGCCAATTTACAGGAGGTGAAGAGTGCATTGACCTTCACTTGCCTGAAAACGGGACTCCACAGAGCTTCCTCCCAGCTTATCAGCTATTTTGGCCTAGACCATAGATGGCAAAGAGATTGACATAATTCTTCAGAGATCTCCCTATCTTTCTCACTTTCTATTCCCTTTGGTCTAGTCTTCGTTACTGTACTAAATAGCTGTGGCTCCACGGATTGGGGTGGATTTCTGTATTGAAAGTTATTTGGTTGTTACAGTATACAACATGCTCTGTAGAGAACCTATGATGAATACCCAGTTAAATATTTTTAGTTTCTATGAAATAATTAGAGCTGTAGAGAATTCACGCTTTAGCGAACTTTTGTTTAAATCTTATAAATATAGTACCAATTCTAGAGAAAGATATTTTTGTGTTTTTGTCTCCCCAAAGTTGGATAGGAATGGGGAAGCACTTGTAGCAGCTGAATGAGTTCGGGAGTTACTGAGAAACTGAATCTCTGTAGAGAATTAAAAAACCTTGATTTTTAATGTTTGCCAATTTCTGTGGTGCAACACTGCTATGAAACTACCAATGAGGTGTCACTGAACACCTCGGGAGGTGTGCATATTCATCTCTCCCAACTCAGTAGGGACTGGCTCCAGCATATCACTTACACTTGTCCATACTCAAGTCTACTGTCAGAAAATGCATTAGGGGTGCCCCAAGAAGTCATTGCTGGAATAGTAATATAAATCATTGACAAGGGGCCATCGTCATATAACTGTGAAATGCCTACAGAAAACATAGAATTAATATTACTGACACTTTATAGTCAATGTGCTAATGTCATGTCTTTTTTCTTTAATGCAGAGTGTACAAAGGAAGTTAAATCATTAATGTGGGTGTACGTCTTGGTAGGCAATATTGTACGTGGAATGGGCGAAACTCCCATCCTGCCTTTGGGTATTTCCTATATAGAAGATTTTGCCAAATCTGAAAATTCTCCTTTATATATTGGTAAGTTTTGAAAATCTACCTTAGCTTCTTTTCAGAGCAATAAGTTCGTTGAGGTTAGAAATGAATTATACTTTGTAGTCTTAGTGATTTCCACAATGATGAGTAGAGTGTCTTGGCATAGTTGGCCTTTCGTAAAAGTTTGTTGAATGGAGATGAGATATGCTAAATGACAATGAGCTACTTTGTTAATAAATCTACTTTCTACTATTGGAAATACCACAAATCTAGTGCTCCTGGAGGGGACCCTTTCATTTGCTTTGCACCACACTATATCCAATGTGTTAAGAGACTTACCAATGTTTTCTCTAAAATGTTCCATGCATTCAAAACCTTTCTCACTATTTTCACTACCTCTGTTTTTGTTGAGGTTCTCATTACTTTGTCTGTAGGTTCTCTTTATTAATTATTTTCTCTTCAGTATTTTCTTTTCTCAGTTTTTAAGAAACATTCCTGCAATGTATTTTTTCTCAAGCATTATTTTAATCATGTCTTCTCTACTATATTTATGACACATATAAGCTCCTCATTTATTAAATCTGATCTCTCCACTTATTACTCATGGCTCTGCATGACATTCACTTACTTAGTTTCTATATAGTTTCTCTTCATCATGATCTCTCCATATAGTCAGGCTTCTTAATATTTTTCACAAATACGCCTTCATCTTTTTGTTTATGTTTCTTGAAATTACCGTTTTAAAATCCGTGTAGGTCACCTGTTACAATAGCCAACTTAAGACCCACTTTCTTGTGCTGCCTTCCAATCTCTGAAATATTCTTAATTTATCATGCACGACTTGCTTATATGTTTTGTTATTCTATCAATTGTTGGTCATAAACTCATTACGTTTAGTATAGGGACATTTTGCCATTAATGTATGTAGGCATATCTTTTAAAAACTAGAAAAGTCAAAGAGGGTGAGAGAAGATGGAAATGATTTCTACATAATCAAGATGGATGAAAATATTGAGGAATCATTAACCCAAATGACTTTTGACACATTTTGGCAACTCACTAATTTTGCAATAATCTTTTCCAGTGATTTTCTATTCAGTCCTTTTAACTTCCTTCACACACTTATATTAAAAGAATGCAAATACTCTCCTACAATAAATTTACAAACACCTTGCTATGATGTCTATTTCTTTATTCAACAAATACTACGGTGTATTGTATATAAACATAGCTGTGATGATGTCTAATACCTATTAAAATGAGGATGGTATGGTCCATATAAGGTTAGTAAATAAAGAACTACATAATTATTAGTACTATATATATAGTGTGTGTATATATATGTATATACATATATAGTGTGTGTTCATGTGTGTATCCATAACCAAATAACTATAAATCAAATAGCTCTACACCAAGAAACAGTTCCATGTATGGCTCTGGAGTTTAGAAGAGAACACAAAAGCTAGGTTAAAAGTTGGAGAATCGACCAGGTGTGGTGGCTCATGCCTGTAATCTCAGCACTTTGGGAGGCCGAGACAGACAAATCACCTGAGGTCAGCAGTTCAAGACCCACCTGATCAATATGATGAAACCCCGTCTCTACTAAAAATACAAAAATTAGCCGAGTGTGATGGCATGCGCCTATAATCCCAGCTACTCGGGAGGCTAAGGCAGGCAGATCATCTGAAGTCAGGAGTTTGAGACCAGCCTGTCCAATATGATAAAACCCCATCTCTACTAAAAATACAAAAATTAGCCAGGTGTGGTGGGTGCCTGTAATCCCAGCTACTCGGGAGACTGAGACAGGAGAATCACTTGAACCCGGGAGGTGGAGGTTGTAGTGAGCTGAGAGTGTGCCACTGCACTCCAGCCTGAGCAACAAGAGCGAAACTCCGTCTCAAAAAAAAAAAAAAAAAAAAAAATTGAGAATTATCTATAGAGAGGTAATAAATGAAATCAAGAGGGAGAAATGAGGTTGCTGTGGAAGACCGTATATATACTGAGAGATATTAGGATAAAATACTGGGAAAGATTTCTACTTAGTAAATAGAATAGGAGAAAGGAAAATCAAAGAAGGAATAATCATAAGAACACAATGAAACAATACATGTCTAGTTTAATGAAAGTCTTAGGAAGAAATGTGAAAATAATCTAGAAATTATTGGCCAACAATGTCAAATAACCTAGAAAGCAAGGAAGATGAAGACCAAAAGAGGGCACTAAATTAGTGACAAAGAGATCACTGGGGCTACCTGAGAGTATTTGGGGGAGAACGTAAAAGGATTTGAGTAAAGTGAGTGAGAGGTGAGGAAGTAGAGGCAGAGAGTATAGTGAAAAGAGAAAAAGCAGGGTGGATTTGAGATTTTGTAAAATCACTGGCTATGGGGAAATTGAACACACACAAGAGAGGGAGTGTTTGGTAGAGCAAAACCTTAGAGAAGATAGAAGGGGTTGGAACCAGGAAGTTAGGTGTGTATAGGGTGGGTTCTCTATAGAACCATGGAGAAGGCAGAGATAATAGGCAAAGCCATATTTTGAAGTGAACAGGAAGAAAGTTGAAGAAGCTCGTGTCTGGATTTTCAGAGATCAGGGAGGGTTCAGCATAGGTTCTGAATTGTAGACAAGTGATGAGACAGCTGATGATATTTTAATAGATAAGAATTCAAATGAAGACAGATAGGACTGATGGACACGGAAAATAAAATGTGGAAGAAAAGGAAGGAGAACATGATAAAATCAAAGAGTTGTGTATCATATGATAATAATGAGGACATAGCCAGAAGGAATTTTCAAGTTGCAGATCTGAGAGAAACTTTTTTGAGGAATGTGCCATGAGAAATCCATTATAAGATGGTATTGCTTCAGAATTCCTCCCAAAACATGCCTGGGGGATGAATTAACAGGACCTTGGTTATATCATGACCTAGTCGATGGCATGATCCCAGCTGGGACTGCCTGTGCTGCTACAGCAGATCTCTGCCTGTGACCCAACATGAAAGAGAATTTGGAGGCCAGGGAAAGTGGCTTTAAATTATGAGGCTTCTTTTTCAACATTTGCAGAAACAACTGTCACTTATATGTACATCAAGCTTAAATTTCATATAAATTGTATATCTAGTCAAAAGTAACCAAGGCAAAAACATTCAATCTTCAGGCTTTTCATGGACCTAGAACTCTTTATGTGGGCATATAACTGTACTATAACCTTATACTTTTATTTATTTTTAGGGCTTATAGAAACAGGAGCTATTATTGGTCCTTTGATTGGACTTTTGTTGGCATCATTCTGTGCAAATGTTTATGTTGACACTGGATCTGTGAACACAGGTAATTCAATAAAATCTATTTGTACAGTGTCTAGAGTATACAAAGCTAGAGTATATGTCTAGAGTATATATACAAATATACTCAGGTATATTATTACATCTAATCATGGCCTTACTTGACTTCAATTTGATAAATGATCTCCACTTTAAAAGTGAGAAACTCTAGTGGAGGAATTTAAATAACTTTTCAAATATTCCAAACCAGAAAACAGTGGAGCAAAATAAAATGCTAATCTGACACAGAATCACATGCTCTTTCTACTGCACTTCAACTGTATTTCTTGGTTTTACAAAATTTAGGCATGTAGGTTTGAATTTATTTCAATTAAGCAATCATTTGTTGATGATGAGATAGAACTTGTAGCTGTTTAGTTAATACCTGCTTTTAAATCCCTTACACGATAGACAGATAACTAGCCTAATTTATTACTAGACAATATTATAACACCACGTATTTTTAGAAAAATTTTATCAGTGTCTGAATTGTAAGCCAATTTTATACTTGGTTAGGACCTGATAATTCTAATTTTAAGAATTTTCTATGCTTCATACAGAAAATACTGACTTAAGCTAATAAAAGTGTGTATATTTTTTTACAGATGATCTGACCATAACTCCCACTGACACTCGTTGGGTTGGTGCATGGTGGTTTGGCTTTCTGATTTGTGCAGGAGTTAATGTGCTCACTGCCATTCCTTTTTTCTTTTTGCCCAAAACACTTCCAAAGGAAGGACTGGAGAATAATGCTGACATCATTAAAAATGAAAATGAAGACAAACAAAGAGAAGAGGACAAGAAAGAAAAATATGGAATCACTAAAGGCAAATATACATATTTTAAATACTATGAAATTGACCTTTTATTTCATATAGATATGTCTGTATTTTAGTCTAACACTATGATATGCTATCCTGTGTTGAGACAATTTGTCATCAACAGTCACCAGTCAGTAATACCTAACTAGTCTTTTTCTTCCTATGGTACTACTTGAAAAGAAATAATATAATTTGGAAGCTGAATTACTTCAGATTAGCATTCATGTAAACTTTTATGTCAGTCTTGGCACTCTCTCTCTCAGATATCTATATCTATATCTATATCTATATCTATATCTATATCTATATCTATATCTATGTCTATATATATCTATGTTCTCTGTAAAATGGGTTTTTTGAGCAAATGAGACTATATATATATATATATATATATATGAGACTATATACATATAGTCTCATTTGCTCAAAAAACCAATTTTTCAGAGAACATAGGTTGAGTTGAAACAAAATGAACAAGCAAATTTAAACTAAGAACAAAAGTAGGAAAGAGTATACTCTAATCTTAATAGGTAGTATATTTTGTAACCAATGTGTTAGTTTAATCATGAGCTTCCTGGAAGTTAAAGCAGAAAGAAAAAAAAAAAAAAAAAACATGATCAGTGACCCACTTCTCTATACTTGGTAGAGGGAAGAATAATTATGAATAATTTACAAAAAGAAATATAAAAAAATTTTAAAAAGAAATTATAATAAAAAGGAAAGAATTATTTATAAAAATTTATAAAAAGAAGCAGTTCTCCAAGGAAGAAATTGTAGAAAAAAATAAAAAATGATCATATGATGTATGATACAGGTAATACTGAGCCACATAGTGGTTTTCCAGCAAATGAAAGGGTAAATTTCATGTAACATTTTTTTTGGTACAGAACCTCAATAAAAGCTCAAAGCATAATTTACAGAAGGGTTTTCTGTGGGAAACTAAACTAAAAAAGCCTCAGTATTTAGTACTCAAGAGCACTGATGCTCAAACTTGGCTGCACATTGGAATCACCTAGGAAATTTTAAAACTGATTGATGCCTGGAAGTTCTGTAGTATTCCCAAAAGGTCTGATTTAGTTAGTGTGGATGTGTGGCCTGGGTATTGGAACTTAAAAATGTTTATTTGATGGATGGTGAGGGGCTCAGTTTTCTGTCAAATGGGGATAAATTATTGTTGTGTGAAGGTGAAAGACATTCTAGCATACATTATTATTAATACTGATACTAGTATTAGCACTTTTATTGTTGCCATTGCTGTTTCTATCATCACCCATAAGTTACAATGTCAATTTGCAAGGAAATTTTCTTTACAATTATAAATGCTCTTAAATCACAGTTGAGCATAATTTAATACATCTTGGGTCATTAGGAGCCAATCTTGCAAATTCTCAGAATCATTCTGATGATATTAAAAACTCTTCTTAAAGGATTATTATGGACTGATAGACCTCTTGTGGTCTGCAAGATCAGTTCCATTTTCAAAATCAGGAAAGAGCTTAGCTTGTTGCAAGACATAGAAAACAAACTTGTGCTTCTGAAACTCATCTATTAGGACATGGATGTCAACAAACATGGGTGACTTAAAAACCCTCAGAGTCCAGACAATAACTCTCTCTCCTGTCAGGTACCCTATTCATAAATATAAATTTTACAATTATAACTCATTTGTTTGCATTAATCTGTGTGTCTTCCTCTTCTAAATTGTTTATTTATTGAAATTTTGTTCCAGAATGAATTGTGAGCAGTTTATTAAGCAAACCAGGATTGTGCAAAATAAGAAAGTCAAGACAGAGAACATGTGGACAGGAAAAGTGAAAGGAAATTAAAAGTGAGAACTTGAGCCTGAATGGCAGCAGTGTGACCAAGAACATTTACTAGAGGCAGGCCACACATTACTAGAGGCAGGCCACACATTACTAGAGGCAGGCCACACATTACTAGAGGCAGGCCACACATTACTAGAGGCAGGCCACACATTTGGCTCTGTGCTTTTTCTAACAGGAATAATTTTTGATTAGATCATTTACATAGTCCTTAGAATGTACCAAATGAATCAGCATCGCTGAGGGTGGGACCTGGATGTTGGTATTTTAAAAAATATCTCCAGAACCACTGAAACTGTTGTTCTGAAGAAGCAAAAAAAAAATTCTGGATACTTGAGAACGTTCATATCTCATTAATTCCCACATATATCTTTATTTCAAATGTTCAAGGAGTGATAAAATAAATATTTATGTGAAATCTTCTTTATCAACCTGATTTTCCTCCAGACATTACAGAACAGAACAAGCATCTTTCATTCTAATGAGCTGTAGAAAAAATAACATATTAATAGAAGAACAAAAGATTAGAAATAAAATGCTGTAGACATAGACAATATTTTGGTCACTTTGTAGTTTTCCTTATTGATCTTTAAGACTCAGCAGTGACTTATTGAGGGCAAATCTATTGTGTTCTGATCCCTACCCAGTCAGCTACATCACTGACTTCCGGAAGCCACTAAAACATTTCTATGACTTCAGCTTTCAAGAGGAAAAAGGAATTAACAAACACATACACATTACAAAGTAGTAAAAAACATAATTTGTTGAGGAGGTGGATGTTTCAGGAAAAGCCAGTCACAAAATGCAAAGCCAAGTTCATTTGACACAGTTGTCATTCTTTCATTTCAGATTTTCTACCATTCATGAAAAGTCTTTCCTGCAATCCAATTTATATGCTTTTCATACTTATAAGTGTGATACAGTTCAACGCATTCGTTAGCATGATCTCTTTCATGCCTAAATACATAGAACAGCAATATGGAAAATCATCTTCAGATGCAATCTTTCTAATAGGTATGTTTGTTTTTCTCTGCATTACTAGCAGACTTTTTTCCCCCATGAAATGGTGAACAGTGTTTGGTAGGTGTAACAAACTCCTAAGTTGAAGTCTTTTAGCATATTTTTTGTCTCTGGTGGATTTCTTCCTTCGACTCTCCAAAAAAAAAAAAAAAAAAAAGAAAGGGTAGGGAAGGGAAGAGGTCAGAAATATCTTGATTTTCTCTCCGAAGTCAGAATGTGAATTCATAATATTAATGCAAATCTTTGGGAGTGCAAAAATTACATATTTTCAGATAGAATTCTGCATTTTACTACCAAATTTTACTCTCTTGGTTCCAGTTCAAGGATTCTGTGGTCCTCCTAATTTAATTCTTCAGTCCCCCTAGTGGTTTTAGGTGTCTCTGCAGCCACACACGTTCGGCCTTTCCTGCAACCACACTAACCTCAGTGGTTTTAGCCTAACTTGGGTTTTTCCTGGGGTCTTTCCACTGTTTTGAAAAGTCAATATCCCAGGCTACTTGTATCCACACTACCTAAAGTGCTTGTGAAAGCTTCAAATACCTGGGGTTCCCCCTCAGACACACTGAATCAGACTCTAGGGTGTGGGGCTCTGGAATGGATTTTTAACAAGTTCTCTCCATAATATGATTCAGGGAGCCAGATGTTCACATTGTATGGATGGAACCTGGGGCTATCTTCTCCTTTTACTATTCTTTTTTTTTTCTCTTATTGGGAAGGGTTGAGAGAGGAAGAGCGCTGGCCAGTAGCAGCAAGACATGAAATGTAAATACACCTGACAGCAACAGGCTCAGCAAAGTGACTCTCTAAAGTACCTTGAACTGGGTGTGTGGCTCATGCCTTTAATTCCAGCACTTTGGGATGCTGAGGAGTGAAGATCACTTGAGGCCAGGAGTTCAAGACCAGCCTGGACGACATAGCAAGGCTTTGTCTCTGTAATTTTTGTTTTTAAATTAGTCAGGTGTGGTGTCGTGTACCTGTAGTCCCAGCTACTTAGAAGGCTGAGGTGGGAGCACCTCTTAAGCCCAGGAGGTTGAGGCTCCACTCAGCTATGATCATATCACTGCACTCCAGCCTGGGCAACAGAGCAAGATTCTGTCTCTAATAAAATAAAAAAAAAGCACCTTGAGAGGAGTCTAATTCTTCACAACCAAAGTGGGCATAAGTAACTGAAAAATTGTATATATATGTTCTCATTACACAGAATAGAAGGTAATAAATGAATAAATTACTGGCCAATTTTGACTTGCCACTTCTACCTGGATCCGAAGAAGAGAGATTTTTGTCATGATCTCTGCCTATAAGAAATTCACAAGCTACTGTAATGAGTTAAATGAATGATAATATAACAACAAGAGTCTCCCAAAATATACTTCCCCATTTTTGGGGTATTTCAAAATCTCCCTGTGGGTCATGTGTAACTAAGTGGGGATAAAATTAAATCATTCTTCTTCACTATGAGTTGGACCTAAATAGTTCCTTATATAAGACATATTACATAAAAGTGGTAACATATTTATTCCTTTGGTAAGTCATTTTGTAAATAATATTTTATTTGCATTTATAGGTATTTATAACTTACCTCCAATATGTATTGGATACATAATTGGTGGTTTAATTATGAAGAAGTTCAAGATTACTGTCAAACAAGCTGCCCACATAGGATGTTGGTTATCCTTACTTGAGTATCTTCTCTATTTTTTATCTTTTCTCGTGACTTGTGAAAATTCTTCAGTTGTTGGAATAAATACCTCTTATGAAGGGTATGTTGTTTTCTAATGAATGTCAGAATCTTTCAACAAATGGTTCATATTATATTTTTTACAATGGCAATGCATGATCAGATCGTTTGCTTTTTGGAGTTAATGATAGTAATCCATGCTCTTCCTGTATCTTTTCTCCATCTGTCAATCAAAAGCCAATCTATCCAAGCTCTAGGCTTATTAATGAGATTGGGAACGTATCACAGGGTGAGTGAATTTATGATTGCATGTGCATGTGGGTGTGTGTGCATGATTGTCTTTGTGATATCCGAGTAGATATTATCGTGTGAAAGAAACTACCTACCGTTTAAGTTTGTATTAAAATATGCTATCCATATGTCTTACACTCCCATAACTGAGTAAAACTAAGAGTAGACTATACAGTCAAAATAGCCTTTATATGTTTACACAATGGGCTTAAGTTTGGCATAACTAAATCATAATACATGATAAATTAATTAATACATAATTCATATATTTCATTTGTACTGCTGTATCTAAAATATTGAATGCTTTCATATTTTGTATTTTGAAGGTTATCTGGGTTTTATTGAAAGGTTTTCCATAGTGATGTACATTAAAAGAATTCACCTGTAGGGCACATTTTGATAATCAAGCTATCAGTTAAAATGAAATAAAGAACATCCTAAAATGTTTTTTCAAAATTATCAAGGTTTATTAGATTGAAATAATTTCAAATGTAAAATCATAATATAATTTTATATATGGTATTTTATTTGAGACTCATAAACTTTATTTAAGATAAGCATTATTACCTCCACTTTACAGATGAAATTGAGATTCAGAGATATTTAATGATAAAGGGAGTTCATTTCAAATCTCTTCAACCACATCAATACAGAAATGGATTTTAAAATTGGAATACATTTTAAAGATTGTCTCCATCTCCAATGATGCTGATTCCCAGACATAATGTGTCGAAAGTCGCACTGTGATCTAGTCTGAATTCAGTCTCTAAACTGCCACGCAAGTGCTCTTTCAATCGTATTACAAGCACTGGTCACTTTTTATATTAGTAGAATGTATTTCTTTAATTCAAATACCTATGTTTCTGGAGCTAAATGTATTATCTGTATTACAAGTGGAACTTGCAGATTTTTGTCTTCATGCTAGTCCTTTCTTGCTATTTGCTACCTAATGGATGAATCACAGAGATTAGTTGATCCTCATCTTTTGAGATCTAATAGTATGTGAAAACGTGACTCCCACAAGGTAGGAACTCAATGCTTATTTATTGCCTGTATATTCTTCTGAGATAAATCATTGAAAGAGTGGCTATGTGGTCATCAAAACAGGTCTCTTTTATACCAAAGCTATAGTAAACAGGTCACACATTGATGATTGGAAGATTTCTCTTTCTATTCATGGGAGGAGAGGAAATCTAATTGGGGATTGAGATGAAAAGAAGAAAAAAAGGATTGAATCATCTTTTAATATCTATGGCATTATTTTAAATCACTTCAGAATTCCACAAGATTTGTATATGGGAAATAACATCTTTGCTAATTGCAATGTGGATTGCAACTGTCCATCTAAAATATGGGATCCTGTGTGTGGAAACAATGGCTTGTCATATCTGTCAGCTTGTCTTGCTGGTTGTGAGACATCCATTGGAATGGGAATAAACATGGTAAGACATCCTATTTGACAGAACTTTTTTGAGTTGCATTTTTACTTTCCAACTATGCACTGGGCCTACACTTAATAAAAGTAAAATTAGTGTTTCCTCAAAACCAAATTAGTTTCTTTGTATGTGGAAAAATAACTCTATGACAGTCACTTAATTACCTTTTATTTCCCAGATCTTATGTAAAACCTTCATAGCATCTGAACAGTGATCTGAAATTTCCAAGAAGTTTACATTATTACTCAAATAATTTGGGTTGTAAATACTCTGGACTAAAAAAATTTTATCATTGAAATAAAGTTGGTGGTTGGTTTTGATCTCAATTGTCCAGCTAATTGCTTTGCTATACATATACATATATATATATATATATATATTTTTTTTTTTTTTTTTCTGTGTGTATGTATGGGTGTGCTTTCTGTGTTTTTCACATTCTGACAGTTCTTTAAGAATTTAGAATTAGGAATGTTCTCTTGCCTCTAACATATCACGATATAATATAACAATACTAATACTAATATAATGTTGGTTGGTGATCAAATTAAACTATAAATTTTGATTCTTATTAAGACCTGGAAACATGTAACAATTCAAAAAAGGTTGACAATTCTGTTTTTGAAATAAACTCTTTCCTTTCCTTTTTTTCCTTTTTTTGAGATGGAGTCTCACTCTGTCACCCAGGCTAGAGTGCAGTGGCACGATCTCGGCTCACTGCAACCTCCGCCTCCTGGGTTCAAGCGAGTCTCCTGCCTCAGCCTCCTGAGTGCCTGAGTAGGATTACAGGCACACGCCACCATGTCTGGGTAATTTTTGTATTTTTAGTAGAGACGGGGTTTCACCATGTTGGTCAGGCTGGTCTCGAACTCCTGACCTCATGATTCGCCTGCCTTGGCCTCCCAAAGTGGTGGGATTACAGGCGTAGGCCACTGCGCCCTGCCGAAATAAACTATTTCTTTAGAAGCAAAGCTTTGGCTATTTGTAAGCATCTAAATATTTCAACTGAGCACTCTGAAACAGATTTTGTTTGTTCAATGTAGTGTTGTATCAAAACACTATTTTAAAAAGTGTATTGGCTGGGCGCACTGTCTCACGCCTGTAATCCCAGCACTTTGGAAGGCAGAGACGGGTGTATCATCTGAGGTCAGGAGTTCAAGACCAGTTGGCCAACATGGTGAAATTCACCTCTACTAAAAATACAAAATTTAGCTGGGGGTAGTGGCGGGCGCCTGTAGTCCCAGCTACCCTGGAGCCTGGGGCAGGAGAATCACTTGAACCTGGGAGGCAGAGGTTGCAGTGAGCCAAGTTCATACCACTGCACTCTAGCCTAGGCGACAGCATGAGTCTCTGTTTCAAATAAATAAATAAATAAATAAGAAAAATAATTAAAAAGTGTGTCTTTAGGGTAGCTTATTAGTTATTACAAAATTACTATACATATTTAGAAAAATATACCATTTTTCTGAAATTACCCTTCCAGTTTTGTTATATGCTGTAATCTTGAGAGACATCATAATGGAGATGGAGTCAAGGGAACAAGCAGTCTCCATCTTGATCCAACTGGCTGTGTAGAAAATGTTTAAAATTTGGGCCGAATAGGAACAACTCCAGTCTCCAACTCCCAGCGCGAGCGACACAGAAGACCGGTGATTTCTGCATTTTCAACTGAGGTACTGGGGTCATCTCACTAGGGAGTGCCGGACAATCGGTGCTGGTCAGCTGCTGCAGCCTGACCAGCGAGAGCTGAAGCAGGGCGAGGCATCGCCTCACCTGGAAGCGCAAGGGGGAAGGGGATCCGTTTTCCTAGCCAGGGGAACTGAGACACACAACACCTGGAAAATCGGGTAACTCCCACCCCAATACTGCGCTGTAAGCATACAGGCATTCCAGGAGAATATATCCCACACCTGGCCGGGAGGGTCCCACGCCCACGAAGCCTCCCTCACTGCTAACACAGCAGTCTGCCGCGATCTATCCGCAAGGCAGCAGCGAGGCTGGGGGAGGGGCGCCCGCCATTGCTGAGGCTTAAGTAGGTAAACAAAGCCGCTGGGAAGCTCGAACTGGGTGGAGCTCACAGCAGCTCAAGGAAGCCTGCCTGTCTCTGTAGTCTCCACCTCTGGGGACAGCGCACAGCTGAAGACCAACAGGGGAAGTAGCGGGAGCCGGTGCAGACGCGAACGACTCTGTCTGATAGCTTTGGGGAGAGCCGCGGATCTCCCAACGCGGAGGTTGAGATCTGAGAACGGACAGACTGCCTGCTCAGGTGTGTCCCTGACCCCTGAGTAGCCTAGCTGGGAGAAATCCCCCACTAGGGGCAGTCTGACACCCCACACCTCACAGGGTGGAGTACACCCCTGAGAGGACACTTCCAAAGGAAGAATCAGACAGGTACACTCGCTGTTCAGCAATATTCTATCTTCGGCAACCTCTGCTGCTGATACCCAGGCAAACAGGGTCTGGAGTGGACCTCAAGCAATCTCCAACAGACCAACAGAGAGTCCTTCTGACTGTCAGAAGGAAAACTATCAAACAGGAAGGACACCTATACCAAAACCCCATCAGTTCGTCACCACCATCAAAGACCAGAGACAGATAAAACCACAAAGATGGGGAAGAAGCAGGGCAGAAAAGCTGGAAATTCAAAAAATAAGAGCGCATCTCCCCCTGCAAAGGAGCGCAGCCCATCACCAGCAACGGATCAAAGCTGGTCAGAGAATGACTTGGACGAGAGGAGAGAAGAAGGCTTCAGTCCATCAAACTTCTCAGAGCTAAAGGAGGAATTACGTACCCAGCGCAAAGAAACTAAAAATCTTGAAAAAAGAGTGGAAGAATTGACAGCTAGACTCATTAATGCAGAGAAGATCATAAACGAAATGACAGAGATGAAAACCATGACACGAGAAATACGTGACAAATGCACAAGCTTCAGTAACCGACTCGATCAACTGGAAGAAAGAGTATCAGCGATTGAAGATCAAATGAATGAAATGAAGCGAGAAGAGAAACCAAAAGAAAAAAGAAGAAAAAGAAATGAGCAAAGCCTGCAAGAAGTATGGGATTACGTAAAAAGACCAAATCTACGTCTGATTGGGGTGCCTGAAAGTGAGGGGGAAAATGGAACCAAGTTGGAAAACACTCTTCAGGATATCATCCAGGAGAACTTCCCCAACCTAGTAGGGCAGGCCAACATTCAAATTCAGGAAATACAGAGAACGCCACAAAGATACTCCTCGAGAAGAGCAACTCCAAGACACATAATTGCCAGATTCACCAAAGTTGAAATGAAGGAAAAAATCTTAAGGGCAGCCAGAGAGAAAGGTCGGGTCACCCACAAAGGGAAGCCCATCAGACTAACAGCAGATCTCTCGGCAGAAACTCTACAAGCCAGAAGAGAGTGGGGGCCAATATTCAACGTTCTTAAAGAAAAGAATTTTAAACCCAGAATTTCATATCCAGCCAAACTAAGTTTCATAAGTGAAGGAGAAATAAAATCCTTTACAGATAAGCAAATGCTTAGAGATTTTGTCACCACCAGGCCTGCCTTACAAGAGACCCTGAAGGAAGCCCTAAACATGGAAAGGAACAACCGGTACCAGCCATCGCAAAAACTTGGCAAAATGTAAAGACCATCGAGGCTAGGAAGAAACTGCATCAACTAACGAGCAAAATAACCAGTTAATATCATAATGGCAGGATCAAGTTCACACATAACAATATTAACCTTAAATGTTAATGGACTAAATGCTCCAATTAAAAGACACAGACTGGCAAACTGGATAAAGAGTCAAGACCCATCAGTCTGCTGTATTCAGGAGACCCATCTCACATGCAGAGACATACATAGGCTCAAAATAAAGGGATGGAGGAAGATCTACCAAGCAAATGGAGAACAAAAAAAAGCAGGGGTTGCAATCCTAGTCTCTGATAAAACAGACTTTAAACCATCAAAGATCAAAAGAGACAAAGAAGGCCATTACATAATGGTAAAGGGATCAATTCAACAGGAAGAGCTAACTCTCCTAAATATATATGCACCCAATACAGGAGCACCCAGATTCATAAAGCAAGTCCTTAGAGACTTACAAAGAGACTTAGACTCCCATACAATAATAATGGGGGACTTCAACACTCCGCTGTCAACATTAGACAGATCAACGAGACAGAAAGTTAACAAGGATATCCAGGAATTGAACTCATCTCTGCACCAAGCGGACCTAATAGACATCTATAGAACTCTCCACCCCAAATCAACAGAATATACATTCTTCTCAGCACCACATCGCACTTATTCCAAAATTGACCACATAATTGGAAGTAAAGCACTCCTCAGCAAATGTAAAAGAACAGAAATTATAACAAACTGTCTCTCAGACCACAGTGCAATCAAACTAGAACTCAGGACTAAGAAACTCAATCAAAACCGCTCAACTACATGGAAACTGAACAACCTGCTCCTGAATGACTACTGGGTACATAACGAAATGAAAGCGGAAATAAAGATGTTCTTTGAAACCAATGAGAACAAAGATACAACATACCAGAATCTCTGGGACACATTTAAAGCAGTGTGTAGAGGGAAATTTATAGCACTAAATGCCCACAAGAGAAAGCAGGAAAGATCTAAAATTGACACTCTAACATCACAATTAAAAGAACTAGAGAGGCAAGAGCAATCACATTCAAAAGCTAGCAGAAGGCAAGAAATAACTAAGATCAGAGCAGAACTGAAGGAGATAGAGACACAAAAAACCCTCCAAAAAATCAATGAATCCAGGAGTTGGTTTTTTGAAAAGATCAACAAAATTGACAGACCGCTAGCAAGGCTAATAAAGAAAAAAAGAGAGAAGAATCAAATAGATGCAATAAAAAATGATAAAGGGGATATCACCACTGACCCCACAGAAATACAAACTACCATCAGAGAATACTATAAACGCCTCTACGCAAATCAACTAGAAAATCTAGAAGAAATGGATAATTTCCTGGACACTTACACTCTCCCAAGGCTAAACCAGGAAGAAGTTGAATCCCTGAATAGACCAATAGCAGGCTCTGAAATTGAGGCAACAATTAATAGCCTACCCACCAAAAAAAGTCCAGGACCAGATGGATTCACAGCTGAATTCTACCAGAGGTACAAGGAGGAGCTGGTACCATTCCTTCTGAAACTATTCCAATCAATAGAAAAAGAGGGAATCCTCCCTAACTCATTTTATGAGGCCAACATCATCCTGATACCAAAGCCTGGCAGAGACACAACAAAAAAAGAGAATTTTAGACCAATATCCCTGATGAACATTGATGCAAAAATCCTCAATAAAATACTGGCAAACCGGATTCAGCAGCACATCAAAAAGCTTATCCACCATGATCAAGTGGGCTTCATCCCTGGGATGCAAGGCTGGTTCAACATTCGCAAATCAATAAACGTAATCCAGCATATAAACAGAACCAAAGACAAGAACCACATGATTGTCTCAATAGATGCAGAAAAGGCTTTTGACAAAATTCAACAGCCCTTCATGCTAAAAACGCTCAATAAATTCGGTATTGATGGAACGTACCTCAAAATAATAAGAGCTATTTATGACAAACCCACAGCTAATATCATACTGAATGGGCAAAAACTGGAAAAATTCCCTTTGAAAACTGGCACAAGACAGGGATGCCCTCTCTCACCACTCCTATTCAACATAGTGTTGGAAGTTCTGGCTAGGGCAATCAGGCAAGAGAAAGAAATCAAGGGTATCCAGTTAGGAAAAGAAGAAGTCAAATTGTCCCTGTTTGCAGATGACATGATTGTATATTTAGAAAACCCCATCGTCTCAGCCCAAAATCTCCTTAAGCTGATAAGCAACTTCAGCAAAGTCTCAGGATACAAAATTAATGTGCAAAAATCACAAGCATTCTTATACACCAGCAACAGACAAGCAGAGAGCCAAATCAGGAATGAACTTCCATTCACAATTGCTTCAAAGAGAATAAAATACCTAGGAATCCAGCTTACAAAGGATGTAAAGGACCTCTTCAAGGAGAACTACAAACCACTGCTCAGTGAAATCAAAGAGGACACAAACAAATGGAAGAACATACCATGCTCATGGATAGGAAGAATCAATATCGTGAAAATGGCCATACTCCCCAAGGTTATTTATAGATTCAATGCCATCCCCATCAAGCTACCAATGACTTTCTTCACAGAATTGGAAAAAACTGCTTTAAAGTTCATATGGAACCAAAAAAGAGCCCGCATTGCCAAGACAATCCTAAGTCAAAAGGACAAAGCTGGAGGCGTCACGCTACCTGACTTCAAACTATACTACAAGGCTACAGTAACCAAAACAGCATGGTACTGGTACCAAAACAGAGATATAGACCAATGGAACAGAACAGAGTCCTCAGAAATAATACCGCACATCTACAGCCATCTGATCTTTGACAAACCTGAGAGAAACAAGAAATGGGGAAAGGATTCCCTATTTAATAAATGGTGCTGGGAAAATTGGCTAGCCATAAGTAGAAAGCTGAAACTGGATCCTTTCCTTACCCCTTATACGAAGATTAATTCAAGATGGATTAGAGACTTAAATGTTAGACCTAATACCATAAAAACCCTAGAAGAAAATCTAGGTAGTACCATTCAGGACATAGGCATGGGCAAGGACTTCATGTCTAAAACACCAAAAGCAACGGCAGCAAAAGCCATAATTGACAAATGGGATCTAATTAAACTAAAGAGCTTTTGCACAGCAAAAGAAACTACCATCAGAGTGAACAGGCAACCTACAGAATGGGAGAAAATTTTTGCAACCTACTCATCTGACAAAGGGCTAATATCCAGAATCTACAAAGAACTCAAACAAATATACGAGAAAAAAACAAACAACCCCATCAAAAAGTGGGGAAAGGATATGAACAGACATTTCTCAAAAGAAGATATTCATACAGCCAACAGACACATGAAAAAATGCTCATCATCACTGGCCATCAGAGAAATGCAAATCAAAACCACAATGAGATACCATCTCACACCAGTTAGAATGGCAATCATTAAGAAGTCAGGAAACAACAGGTGTTGGAGAGGATGTGGAGAAATAGGAACACTTTTACACTGTTGGTGGGATTGTAAACTAGTTCAACCATTATGGAAAAGAGTATGGCAATTCCTCAAGGATCTAGAACTAGATGTACCATATGACCCAGCCATCCCACTACTGGGTATATACCCAAAGGATTATAAATTAGTCTACTACAAAGACACATGTACACGTATGTTTATTGCGGCACTATTCACAATAGCAAAGACTTGGAATCAACCCAAATGTCCATCTGTGACAGACTGGATTAAGAAAATGTGGCACATATACACCATGGAATACTATGCAGCCATAAAAAAGGATGAGTTTGCGTCCTTTGTAGGGACATGGATGCAGCTGGAAACCATCATTCTTAGCAAACTATCACAAGAAGAGAAAACCAAACACCGCATGTTCTCACTCATAGGTGGGAACTGAACAATGAGATCACTTGGACTCGGGAAGGGGAACATCACACACTGGGGTCTATCATGGGGAGGGGGGAGGGGGGAGGAGGGAGGGATTGCATTGGGGAGTTATACATGATATAAATGATGAATTGATGGGTGCTGACGAGTTGATGGGTGCAGCACACCAACATGGCATAAGTATACATATGTAACAAACCTGCACATTATGCACATGTACCCTAGAACTTAAAGTATAATAAAAAAAAAAAATAATAAATAAAAAAAAAAAAAAAAAAAAAAAAAAAAGAAAATGTTTAAAATTTGTGTTCAAGATATTTCTTTCTTAGTTAGTATAATATGTTATTTTTTGACAGGTGTTCCAAAATTGCAGCTGTATTCAAACATCAGGAAATTCATCTGCAGTTCTTGGGCTGTGTGACAAAGGACCTGACTGTTTCTTGATGCTCCAGTACTTCCTGATCTTGTCAGCAATGAGCAGTTTCATTTATTCTTTGGCTGCCATACCTGGATATATGGTTCTCTTGAGGTACAAAATTATTTTCCTTATTTAAATTTTTTGGGGTCGTTTATTAAGGTAGCTTGTTCTAAGAAAGTCACTCAGGACTCAGTATCTAAGAACTCAGTGCTCTAACGTACCATGTATTAAGGGTTTTGTATTAAGCATTTTTGAATTTCACACAATTTTAAAGTTAGCAACGCACATGTTCATCTCCTGGCATTTCATTCCTATTCCTCCCTATTTTTCTTCCTTATTTCTTAGCGTTAAATGAGTGGACCTCTCATTTTGTGACAAAAGAGACACATTTACATCTTAGGGTAGGCCATAGAAAATGGCCATTTTGATAGGTAAAGAGTGGGTGCCTAGCAGCCATTTCCTAAGGTTCAACCTATAGGACAGCAGCGCAAAGCTCTGAGAAGCCCCCATCTCACCAAGACCACTGGATCTTTCTGAGCTCCATTTTTCTTTAATAATAATGGGCATAATAGTAAATACTCAGCTCTCTCACAAGGCTACTGTGAGACATCGATGCTGAAGGACTTTCTAAAACTAGGAAATTGAAGAGCTAGTTTTCAAATTTAGGTATATTAAATAAATCTTCTTCCAACTACGCCACTCTTCATGCCTAGTAAACAATCCTGAACATAGTTTGTATTTTTTCTCTCTTCTTCTTGTTTTGGAGCTCAAAAGTAGAGTTAAGTTAATCACAATGCTCAAGTCCTAACACATTATCATCACAGGCCAGAACAAGAATTCTCTCTTATTTTACTTCATTTATTTATTTACTTCTATTCAATTCCCTATTTCCAGTCACTATAGCTGCTCACTTAAATATGACAGATAAATGTCATTAAATATGCATTTCCTTTGTAAAATATTAAAATTTTTTGTGTGTATATGTTTTTATATTCACACCAATGGTGGTATGGTATTAAGTCTTGTTCTGGTTCATAAGGTAGATGCATAGATAAATTCACCAGTCCTATTTAGAGTAATTTTTATATCATCACTGCATGGGAGTTAGAATTATCTCACTTTGTGATGTTGACTAATCCAGTGGGTGTAAAATACTAATGATAGCTCACTGACTTGTCAGTATGTGATTTCCTGATATACTGAGCCTAAGCATCTCTTCAAACAACTTTTTTAGCTATTTAGGCTTCTGATAGATGATGCTTATTCAATTTATTTTGCCCATTTTACTCATTATATTTCCTATCTCCTATGTTTTCCTTGATGATTTTGATGATTACGATGTAAATTACAGGTATTAATGTAATACTGTTTATATTATACAATTATCTTCACTTAGTCTGTCTTCTTTCTTTTAACTTTTACAGTGCCATTTATGAAATGAAATCCTAAATTTTGTTGTACTAAAATCTAACAATTTTCTTGCCTTAGTGTTTGTGTATTTGGAAGATAAGTCACATTTTTAAAATTGCTTCCACATTTGTAACTTATAAAAATATTCCCTTAAATTTTATTTCCCCCTAGCTTTCCAGCTTTACCTTCTGCATAGTTTTTTAAGCCATCTCAAATCTATTTTTATATGTGGTTTAAGGGACATAGATATCCAGTGTTATTTTTCTCCGAATAATAAAGTTTTTTCCAAAATCATAGCCTATATAATACATCCTTTTTCCTTTGATTTGTGGTGCCACCATCTCAAGTTTTTATATAACGTGAATCTATTTTTCATCCTTATTCTGTTCCACAGATTTATTTGCCTGTTCTCATACCAGCGTCACCTTGATTTAATTACTTTGGCCTTGCAAATGTTAGTATTTCATATGGTAACTTTTCCTCACCCACCTGTCATCTTCACTTTTCCTTTATTCTTTTATTCTCAGACTGATTTAGCTGTCTGTGGATCTTTATATCTTCATAAGAATTTCAACTGAGTTAGTGTAGATTCCATAGATTACTTGGAGAAAAATCTGACATCAAATATTTTTGAACATGTAATATCCTCTCATTTGCTTAAATATTCCTTTGTATCCTTAAATAAAGTTCTGAAAATTTTTCATAAAGGTGATGTGCCATTAGGTTCCTTCTTAAATACTATATATAAATATATAAATTATATACACACATATGTATACATATACATGTCTATATATGCACATACATATATGTACATACAGCCACACAGATACATACATACATGCATACACACACACAGACACACACACACACACTGAGAAAAACAAATGGTTTCTCTATTCATACAGAACACTTCTGATAGCCAGATGTGTGGATTATTTTCCTACACTGTCCAATTCTGCAGCACCAGCTGGGTGTTCTACAGTTCCATGCAATTCTGGCACTATCTACATAGACTTTGCATCAGATTGCACAAGTTAAAAGGCTCAGTCCTATGAGACTGCCCCCAATCTAGATGTCAATCACAAGTCCAGACACCCTGGGCTTTTGTTTTGTTTTGTTTTGTTTTGTGTTCTACCCTGGGCTTCTGACTGACAAGCTATGCATTAGGGTTGGCTCCTCCATTTTCTAGAATGGCTCACGGAACTCAGGGAAGAAACACTTGACTTACGTTTATTGGTTTATTATGAAGGTTATTATAAAAGACACAAATGGAAACCAGGGTAGGGTTGGGGTGTGCCACTCTCCTGGCATATGGATGTGTTTACCAGCTCAGAAACTCATCAAATCTCCTAGTTCAAGAGCTTTTAGTGAGCTTGATCTTCAGTGCACACATCCCACTCCGTCCTCCTGGAGGTCTGAATGTGGGGTTGAGAATTCCAGTCTTCTAATAACTTAGTCTTTCTGGTGACCAGTCCCAGCCCAGTCTGGGAACCCACCCTGTCGTCTCATTAGTATAGACTCAGGTGTGATCAAAACAATCTCCCTAAGAATGACAAAATACATTCCTACCACTAAGGATGCTCCAAGGGAATTCCAAGAACCCGAAGGACCCATGTGCCAGCAGCTAGGGACAAAGACCAAATATATTTCTTGTGACGCCATCCACACACACACACACACACACACACACACAGAGAATGGTGCCATTACCATCACAAACATATAATACACATATATATCGTACACATGTAAATATTTGTGATTGCAAATATATATAGATATGACTGTGTATTTGTGATTTTAAACTGATTTATATTGTATTGATTTTTAATATATTTAAATTTATATTTGTATTGCTTGTAAAATATTTGTGATTATCAATGTGATTTTACATATTTTGTGTGTATATGTATATATGTGAATCATTTCCCCATATACAAATATAAATTTTATATCTAGATTATAATTACATAGCATATAATTAAATTATACATAAAATAAATCAGAAGTAAAAACTAGATTAAAAATTATATAATCATATATAAATATAGTTTTTTAATTTTTAATTTTTATGGGTATATAGTAGGTGTATATATTTATGGGTTACGTAAGATATTCTGATACAAACATGCAGTGTGTAATAACCACATTAGGGTAAATGGGGTATCCATTCCCTCAAGCATTTATACTTTGTGTTACAAGCAATTCATTTATACTCTTTTAGTTATTTTAAAATGTACAATTAAATTATTTTCCACTATAGTCACTCTACACACTATCAAATAGTAGGTTTAATTCATTTTTTCCATTTTTTTTCGCACCTATTAACTATCTCTACTTCCCCACCACACCCAGGCTACCCTTTCCAGCCTCTGGTAACAACCCTTCTGTTCTCTATCTCCATGAGTTCCATTGTTTTCATTTTTTCTTTTTTTTCTCAGATGGAGTCCCACTCTGTTGTCCAGGCTGGAGTACAGTGGTGCAATCTTGGCTCACTGCAACCTCCACCTCCTGGCTCAAGCAATCCTCCAGCTTCAGCCTCCTGATAGCTGGGACTACAGGCATGCACCACCACACCTGCTAATTTTTGTATTTTTAGTAGAAATAGTGTTTTATTATGTTGGCCGGGCTGGTCTTGAACTCCTGATCTCAGGTGATCCACCCGCCTTGGCCTCCCAAAGTGCTGGGATTAGAGGCATGAGCTCCCGGGCCCAGCCTGTTCTCAGTTTTAGCTTCCACAAGGAAGTGAGGACATGTAAAGTTTGTCTTTTGGTGCCTGGCCTACTTTACTTAACGTAATGACCTCCAGTTCCATTCATGTTGTTGCAAATGAAAGGATCTCATTCTTTTTTTATGTCTGAATATTACTCCATCATGTATATGTACCACATTTTCTTTATCCATTCATCTATTGCTGGACACTTAGGTTGCTTCCAAGTCTTGACTATTGTGAATAGTGCTGCAATAAACATGGGAGTGCAGATATCTCTTTGATACATTGACTTCCTTTCTTTTGAGTATATATTAATACATAGAAGTGGGATTGCTGGATCATATGGTAGCTCTATTTTGAGTTTTTTGAGGAACCTCCAAACTGTTCTCCATAGTGGTTATACTAATTTATATTCCCACCAACAGTGTAGGAGAGTTCCCTTTACTCCACATCCTCACCAGTATTTGTTATTGACTGTTTTTGTATACAAGTCATTTTAACTGGGGTGAGATGACATCTCATTGTAGTTTTGATTTGCATTCCTCTGATGATCACCTTTTCGTATAATTGACATTTGTATTTATTCTTTTGAGAAATGTCTCAAATTTTGCTCATTTGTTAATCGGATTATTAGATTTTTTTTTCTGTAGAGTTGTTTGAGCTCCTTACATATTCTGGTTATTAATTCCTTGTCAGATGAGTAGCTTGCAAATAATTTCTCTCATTCTGTGGGCTGTCTCTTCATCTCGTTGATTGTTTCCTTTGCTGTGCAGAAGCTTTTTAACTTGATGTGATCCCATTTATCCTTTTTTTTTTCTTTCGTTAGTTATCTGTGCCTGTGGTATGTTACTCAAGAAATCTTTGTTCAGTCCAATGTCCTGGAGAGTTTCCTGAATGTTTTCTTGTAGCAGTTTGATAGTTTGAGGTCTTAAATTTAAGTCTTTCATCCATTTTGATTGATTTTTGAATAAGGCAAGAAATATGCCTCTAGTTTCACTCTTCTGCTTATGGATATTCCATTTTCTCCGCACCTTTTATTGAAGAGACTGTCTTTTCTCCAATGTACATCCTTGGCATCTTTGTCAAAAATGAGTTCACCGTAGATGTATGGATTTTTTTTTCAGAGTTCTCTATTCTACTCCATTCATCTATGTGTCTGTTTTTACGCCAGTACCATGCTGTTTTGGTTACTATAGGTCTGTGATATAAATTGAAGTCAAGTAATGTGATTCCTCCAGTTTTGTTCTTTTTGCTTTGGGTAGCTTTGGCTATCCTGGATCTTTCGTGGCTCCACATTAGGATTACCTTTGCTATTTCTGGGGGAATGTCATTGGTTTTTTGACAGAAATTGCATCAAATCTGTAGATTGCAGACTCCTTTGTTTTTAGCAATATTGTTTCTTTCAATTTATGAGCATATATTTTCATTTATTTGTATCCTCTTCAATTTCTTGCACCAATGTTTTACAGTTTTTATTGTAGAGATCTTTCACTTCTTTAAGCTAATTCCTAGTTATTTTATTGCATTTGTAGCTATTGTAACTAGAATTACTTTTTTTTTTAAGATTGTTTGCTCTTGGCATATACAAACACTACTGATTTTTTTATGTTGATTTTGTATCCTGCAACTTCACTGAATTTGTTTGTCATTTCAAGTAGCTTTTTGGCCGAGTCTTTAGGCTTTTCAAAATAGAAGATCGTATCATCTACAAACAATGATAATTTGACTTCTTAATTTCAAGTTTGGATGCTCTTTATTTACATTTGTTGTCTGCTTGCTCTAGCTCAGACTTCTAGTAGTATCTTGAATAACAATGGTGAAGGTGGGCATCCTTTTCATGTCCTGGATCACAGAAGAAGGGCTTTCAGTTTTTCCCCATTCAGTATGATACTTACTATAGGTCTCTCGTATATGGCCTTTATTATGTTGAGGCATGTTCCTTTTGAGAGGTTTTTTTTTTTTTTTTTTTTTTTTTTTTTTTTTTACCATAAAGGGATGCTGAATCGTATCAAATGTTTTTTCCACATTAGTTGAAATGATCATATGGTTTTATTTGTTTTTTCTTTTGGTATGATGTATCATATAGATTGATTTGCATATGTTGAACTTTTCTTGGATCTCTGGGATAAATCCCACTTGGTCATGATGAATGATCTTCTTAATGTGTCGTTGAATTTGGTTTGATAGTATTTTGTTGAGGATTTTTGCATCAGTATTCATCAGGGACATTAGCCTTTAGTTTTCTTTTCTTTCTTTCTTTTTTTTTTTTTCCTACGTGTCTTTTTCCGGTTTTGGTATCAGGATAAGATTGACCTCATAGAATGAGTTTGGAAGGCTTCTCTCTTCTTCTGTTTTTCAGAATAGTCTGAGTATATTGGTATCATTTCCTTTTTAAATGTTTGGTAGAATTAGGCAGTGAAGCCATTGGGTCTTTTCTTTGCTGGAGACTTTTTATTACAGCTTCAATCTCATTACTTGTTATTGATCTGTTCAGGTTTTGGATTTTTTCATAGTTCAATCTTGGTAGGTTGTATGTGTCTAGGATTTCATCCATTTCTTCTAGGTTTTCCAATTTATAGGCATAGAGTTGTTCATAATAGCCTTTAGTTTAACATAGTTTAACAATTATGTCTTAAAATCCTTTGAATTTCTGTGGTATCAGTTGTAATGTCTTCTTTTTCATATATGATTTTATTTATTTGAGTCTTCTCTCTTTTTTCCTAGTTATTTTGGCTAAAGGTTCATCAATTTTGTTTTTCTTTTCAAATAACTTTTTTTGTTGTTTTGTTGATCTTTTGTATTGTTTTCTTAATTTCAATTTCATTTATTTCTACTCTGATCTTTATTATTTCTTTTCTTCTACTAATTTTGCATTTGGTTTGCTCTTGCTTTTCTAATTCTTTAATATGCATTATTATTTTTTTTCTTTCTTTCTTTTTAATTTTTTGAGACGGAGTCTCACTCTGTCGCTTAGATTGGAGTGCAGTGGTGCGATCTTGGCTCACTGCAACTTTCGCCTCCCAGGTTTAAGCGATTCTTCTGCCTCAGCCTCCTGAGAAGCTGGGACTACAGGCTCACACCCAGATAATTTTTGTATTTTCATTAGAGACAGGGTTTCACCATGTTGGCCAAGATGGTCTTGATCACCTGACCTTGTGATCCACCCACTTCATCCTCCCAAAGCGCTGGGATTACAGGCTTGAGCCACCGCGCCCGGCCGTGTTTCTGTTATTATTTAAGAACTTTTTAAATTTTCTTCTTAAGTTTTTCATCGACCCACTGGTCATTCAGGAGCATATTGCTCAATTTCCATGTGTTTGTATAGTTTTCAAAATTCCTCTTGTTATTGATTTGTAGTTTAATTTCATTGTGGTCAGAGAAGATACTTGATACTGTTTCAAGTTTTTTTGGATGTTTTAAGACTTGTTTTGTGAGCTTACATATGGTCTATCCTTGAGAATGATCCATGTGCTGGATTCATATTTGTATTCTGTAGCCATTGGATAAAATGTTCTGCAAATATTTATTAGGTTCATTTGGTCTATAATTTGGACTAAATCCAATGTTTCTTTGTTGATTTTTTTGGGGGGATCTGGAAGATCTGTCCAATGCTGAAAGTGAGGTGTTGAATTCTTCAGCTATTATTGTATTAGGCTCTATCTCTCTCTTTTGCTTTATATATCTGGTGCTTCAATGTTGGGTGAATACATATTTATAACTTTTATGTCCTCTTGCTTAATTAATCCTTTTATCCTTATATAATGATCTTCTTTGTCTCTTCTTACAGTTTTTGTCTTAAAATCTATTTTGTCTGATATAAGTATGCTACTCCTGCTCTTTTTTGGTTTCTATCAGCATGGAATATCTTTTTCATCCCTTTATTTACTGTGTCTCTGTCTTTATGAGTGACATGTGTTTCTAGTAGACAACAGATTATTGGGTATTTTTTAAAATCCATTCAGCTACTTAATGTCATTTTATTGGAGAGTTTAGTCTATTTACATTAAATATTCTTATTCATAAGAAAGGTCTTACTGCTGCCATTTTGTTATGTTTTCTGGTTTTCTCTTCTTTTTTTTCTTCCTTTCAGTGAAGGTGATTATCTCTAGTGGTATGCTTTAATTTCTTGCTTTTTTATTTTTTGTGTATCCATTGTATGTTTTTTGATTTGAGGTTACCATGAGGCTTACAAATACTATCTTATAAACCATTTTTTTAGGTGATAATACATTAAAACTGCTTGCCTAAAGAAACTAAGCAAAAAGAAAACTAAAAAAAACCTCTACATTTTAACTTTGTCCCCCGATTTTTAACATTTTATTATTTCGATTTCTATTTTATTGTACTGTCTATGTCTTGAAAAGTTGTTAATATTTTTGGTTAGTTCATCTTTTAGTCTTTCTAGTTAAGAGTAGTTTATACATCACAGTCACAGTGTTATAATATTCTGCATTTTCCTGCTTACTTACTATTTCCAGTGATCTTTGTACCTTCAGATGAATTCTCATTGCTCATCAACATCCTTTCCTTTCTGATTGAAGTACTGCCTTTAGCATTTCTTATAGTATGGGCTGGCATTGATGAACTCCCTCAGTGTTTGCTTGTCTGGGAAAATCTTTATTTCTTCTTTTTGTTTGGAGGATATTTTCACCAGATATAAAGGTAAAAGTTTTTTCCTTCAGTACTTTAAATATGTCATGCCACTCTCTCCTGGCCTGTAAGGTTTCCCCCGAAAAGTCTGCTGCCAGTTGTATTGCAGTTCCATTGTACGTTAGTCACTTCTTTTCTCTTGCTGCTTTGAGAATTGTTTATTTATACATGACCTTGGGAGATTTATTGAATTCCTTGAGGTGATATTCTTTGGGTTAAATTTGCTTGGTGTTCTATAACCTTCTTGCACTTGGATATCAATATCTTTCTCTTGGTTTGGGAAGTTCTCTGCTGTCATCCCTTTGAATAATCTTTCTACTCCTATCTCTTTCTCTACTTTTTCTTTAAGGCAAATAACTATTAGATTTGCCCTTTAGAGACTATTTTGTGGATCATTAAGGTGCTCTTCACTCTTTTTTATTTTTTTTCTTTTGTATCCCTTACTGTGTATTTTCAAATAGCCTATCTTAAAGCTCACTAAATCTTTCTTTCGCTTGATAAATTCTGCTATTAAGAGATTCTGAGGCATTCTTTAGTATGCCATTGCAGTTTTTTAACTGCAGAATTTCTGCTTCTTTTTTTTATGTCAACCTCTTTGTAAAATTCATCTGATAGTGTTCTGAATTTTTTATCTGTATTATCTTGAATTTCTTTGAGTTTCCTCAAAATAGTCATTTTGAATTCTCAATCTGAAAGGTCACATATTTCTCTTTCTCCAGGATTGGTCCCTGCTGCCTTGTTTAGTTCCTTTGGTGAGGTCATGTTTTCCTGTATGTTCCTTATGCTTGTCAATGTTTGTTGATATCTGGGCATTGATGAATTAGGCATTTATCAGAGTCTTCATAGTCTGGGTTTGTTTGTGCCATCCTTCTTGAGCAGGCTTTCCAGGTATTCAAAAGGACTTGGGCCCCCAAGCCCAGTAATGCTGTGGTTCATGTAGACTCATAGAGTTACCACTTTGGAGGTCTTGGACAAGATCCGAAAGAATTATCTGGATTACCAGGAAGAGATTCTTGTTCTTTTGCCTTAGTTTCTCCCAAACAAATGGCGTCTCTCTGTGCTAAGCTGCCAGGAAATGGGGGTAGGGTGATGCAAGCACCCCTGTGGCCACCACCACTGGGACTGTGCTGGGTTAGATTGGAATCTAGCACAGCACTAATCTCACCCAAGACCCACTGTTACCTCTACCTGGCTACCACCAATGTTTGTTCAAGGCCCAACTCTACAATCAGCCAGTGGTAATCCCGTCATGTTTTTGTCTTTCCCTTCAGAGCTGTGAGTTTTCCCAGTCCCCAGAAAGGTCCAGAGATGCCATCCAGGAACCTGGGATGGATAAAAAAATCATACAAATCTACCTTGTATTCTATTCTAGTGTGGCTGAAGTGGCACTCAGACTATCAGAAACACCTTTTTACTCTTCTCTCCCCTTTCAAAAGTCAGAGGAGCCCCACCCCATGGCCACCACCACCACCAGAGGCCCACAGGGAATACTGCCCGGGCCACCACTGATGTTTACTTAAGGCACATGAGTCCTTTAGCCAGCCTGTGTGAATGCTGCCAGGCCAGGACTCACCCTTCAGGGCAGCTGGCTCTCCTGTGGCCCAGAAGGGCAGGTTCAGAAATGCCATCCAAGACCCAAAGCCCAGAATCTGGAACTGCAAAAATGTGCTTGGTGCTCTACCCCTGGGGTCGCTACCCAACCTGGGCCACAGAATATTACCAGACCCTGACCTGGTAGGAATCTGGCCTCACAGCAGGAGGGAGTAGCGAGCATTACCCCCTCAGCTCCGCCTCCTGTCAGATCAGCTGTAGCATTAGATTCTCATAGGAACGTGAACCCTATTGTGAAATGCACATGTGAGGGATCTAGGCTGCGCATTCCTTATGAGAATCTCACTAACGCCTGATGATCTGAGGTGGAACAGTTTCATCCAAAATCATCCCCGACTCCTGCCTGGTCAGTGGAAAAATCGTGTTCCACAAAACCAGTCCCTGGTGCAAAAGGTTTGGAAACCACTGCTCTATCCCACTGTGGCTGAGCTGTTACCTAAGATGCAAGACAGAATTTCCTTTGCTCCCTGTGCCTGTGCTTTTCTCAAACAGGAAGAGTCTCTCCCCACAGCCACTACAGCTCTGAATGTGCTGAGTCTCATCTAAATATAGCACACCTGAGTCTTACCTGGGGCCCATGGCATACTACCTGAGTATAACTGTTGGTTATTCAGGCCCCAAGGGCTCTTTAGCCAGTAGGTGATGTATCCTGCCAGTACTGAGTCCTTCTCTTCAAGACAGCAGGTTCCCTTCTGGTCCAGGGTTTGTCTAGAAATGCCACCCAAGAGCTTGGGCCTGGAACGGGTGCCTCATGACCCTTTCCAGTGCCCTATCCTACTGTGGCTGAGTTGGTATCACAGATGCAAGATAAAGTCCTCTTTACTTATTCCTCCCCTCTCCTCAAGTGGAAGGAAGGATTCTCTTTTGGAGCCACAAGCTGTGCTGCCTGGGGTTGGGTGAAGGGTGACACAAGCACTTCATTAGCTTCCCTGGCTGGTGTCTCAATAGGTGATGGAACCCTCAAGTTCATTGACTCCGAACCCAGCTCAGCACTAGAACTTGCCTAGGAGTTGTAGTCCTTGCAGCCTAGACTGGCTTTCAAGTTTATTTAGGGAGAGCACGTTTGTCCATGGTGGCGAGGCTTGCTGAAACTCAAGTTCTAACTGTGGGGCTGGGTGATTACTTTCTGGCGATGGCTAGTCTAAATGCTCCCTCCATGGGTAAGAATCAGCTGAATTTAGCTTGGTTTTGCTTTCCACTGTGACAGGGCAGCACGGGATTTAATGAAGTCTCAGAATCACTGCATTCTCCCTCTCCCAAGTGCACAGAGTCCCATTCCATGCCATGTGGCCACTGCTGGGGGATGGGAGGGCTGGCGTTGGCAATTCAAGACCATTTTTCCTGCTCTCTTCAGTTCCTCTTTCTGTGATATGAAGTTAAAACCAGGTATTGTGAGTGCTCACCTGATTTTTCGTTCGTACGAAGGTGTTTTTTTGTATGCAGATAGTTGTTAAATTTGGTGTTCCTTCAGGAGGGATGATTGGTGGAGCTTTCTATTTAGCTCCTTGCTCTACCCCTCCCTTATAAATATAAATTTTGCACGATTTTGGACAGATAGGTCTGTGTGTGTGTGTCCATATTTATCTCTATCTCTATCATCGCTACACATAAGTAAAGACAGGTATATATGGATATGTGTGGTACTGTTTTCTCTTATATTTTCTAGTTGTTTATTGCTGGTTTAGAGGAGTGTTGCTGTTTTTAAAAATTTGCTTTTTATCCAGCATCCTTCTTATTTGTTCTAATAATTTGTTGATTTTGTTAGGTTTTCTATGTAAGTTTTTCAATGTGCAAATATGACAAGTTTTGTCTTTTCACTTCCAAACCTTATGCATCTTAGACTTCTAAAATTCTCTTGTAGCATAAATTAAAACCTCTAAGATTTAACTATAGTTGTGATAGTGAGTATTCTTGTTCTTTCCTAATTTTAATAAGAACTGTATACAATTTATTTATTATTATTCTTACTGAATATTTTTAGTGTATCTAGTTTCTGTGTTATTAAAAACAATCTCTTTTTTTTTTTTTTTTTTTTTTTGAGATGGAGTGTAGCTCTGTCACCCAGGCTGGAGTGCAGTGATGCAATTTCAGCTCATTGCAACCTCTGCCTCCCAGATTCAAGTGATTCTCCTGCCTCAGCCTTCCAGGTAGCTGGGATTACAGGCACCCACCACCATACCCAGCTAATTTTTCATATTTTTAGTAGAGACAGGGTTTCACCATGTTGATCAGGCTGCTCTCGAACTCCCGATCTCAGGTGATCCATCCGCCTTGGCCTCCCAAAGTGCTGGCGAATTACAGGTGTGAGCCACCGCGTCCAACTAATAAAATAGGTATTAATAAGAAAAAATGATAGGTGAAGTGTCAGTAACCAGAAATGGGCTCCTGTGTAGGCTACCAGCTGGATAATAAAACCCTGAATAACCAATAAGTAAGCATGAAAGTAAAATTTTGAATGTTCATTATGTGTGACTAGCTTACAACCGGCCTTTTCAAGACAGTATGATAGTTTTAAATCTTTATTTTTCTTTTATTTACAAACTTATTTACTTTTCAGGTGTATGAAATCTGAAGAGAAGTCCCTTGGTGTGGGATTACATACATTTTGCACAAGAGTATTTGGTAAAAATAGTTATTTTTTTTCCACATCCTATTGGAACAATATTAAATACTAGACAAACAAGATAATTATTTCAGAAAAACAGTCTAGCAAGTGTCCTTTCTGTATGTAAAAAGCACATTATAAATATGAGAATGCAGCACACAAAGAGATAGAGCATCTCTTTTACTTGAAAAGGCCCTGTCTGACCTTCATTACACTATTCTTTGAAGATTTGAAAATAAAATGAAAGAAAATGCTCTGCCCAAATAAAATGTACGTATAATAGGCCCAAAACATTTAAGAAAATATATAAAGTTCAGAATCTTTAATTGAATGTTTTACTCTACTAATAATTGTGTTGCATAATTTTTTACTTATAAGATTACTTATTTTTTAATAATTTAGAAACTTTACAGTAAGTAACTCATTTCTAAAAATAAAATTTAGGCCATTAAATTTATGTTTTGATAAACTTTGCAGTACAAATAAAGAAAATCAAAATATTTCCAAATAAGTATCTTAATTCTTGTTGATAGATCTTTCTTTCCCTGTTAATTGCAGCTGGCATTCCTGCACCTATATATTTTGGCGCTTTAATGGATTCCACATGTTTACACTGGGGAACTTTGAAATGTGGTGAGTCAGGGGCATGCAGGATATATGATTCTACCACCTTCAGGTAAAGATAATAATTGGTTTAAAATTGTTTTATAAGCATAGACTGTGCATAACACAGCACCATTCATACCTAACTTTTTTTTGTCAAGTGAAAAGAATACTATTGTGTTTATTTCCAGAAGAGATACTGATGTTATATCTCCATTCCTTATTTGCATACTAGAATTTATTTTCCCATTATGTCTCAAGTGCTTGGTAAATATAAGCATACATGGCTTCCCTAACCTTGGCTTTCAAAGTGTTGTTTGTTAAATTCTTAGAGTCAACACAATATTGAAGGTAACGGTTGTATATATACCATGGATGCCTATCCAATTTATATTGATCTCTAAAGGCTCTTTGTTTTATCCTGCCTGATTTCATCATGTCACGAGTCTGAAGCCTCACTTCCTCTCACCACGTCTCTGGTCTCCAAAATCATATCTTTTCTCCCTCTTTAAATTTTGCTGAAACAATCTTCTTCATGTCTCCTAATGCCTTCTCCTTGGTAAATACAAGTCTAATTTTGAATAAAACTCTTTGTTCTTTCTATTTTCATCTTCTTTTTCATTAGGAAATTTGAGTTTTGTTTAAATCTGAATTAACTTCTCTTGATGGGGGCAATAATAAAGCTACTTTATTCAGTATAAAACAATTTACCATTGTTTATAGCATTCTGAGATATTTGTCTTGATCAGCAAAAGGACATATATCAAGAAGTATCAGGAGAGCAGAGAGCAGGAGATTCATCTCTGCATCCATTCCCCTTTCCCCCAGAGCTTCCCAGGAGTGATGTTGAGGGAAGCTCAGCTATATGCTATGTATGCAGTAGATTTCTACCACAGTTGAGGAACTCCAAGGATCACTATTGAGGGTTGGCCTCATCCTGCTGCTTGGATTCTTGTTGATAGTATCCTGAATCAAATGGTGCTTGAGACACATTAAACAGACTTGGCTCCATTCTCTGTTAGTCAGACCAATTAGACTAGTCAATGAAATGGTGTATCCATGAGAAAATCTACCAGAAGCCAAGATATTCTGGAAATAAGGGTAAAGATTGTTGGCAGACAATTCTCCATGGACCCCTACATTACATTTCTGCTTTTCTTGTTAGCAGGGGCACTGACAGTATTTTTTCTGGACTATATTTTCAAGGATGTTGGAACAGTAAATGACCTTAGAAGATATAAATAGTGTCTCTCTAAAAGACAAAGGGCAGGTAGTTTGTTGTTCATGATGATAAGAAAATGTCTGCCTCTGAGGCAAAGTTTGGGCAGATTTTTTTGAAGCCCATTTAAAAGATTGGGGTTTCCAGCCGGGCGCGGTGGCTCAAGCCTGTAATCCCAGCACTTTGGGGGGCCGAGACGGGTGGATCACGAGGTCAGAAGATCGAGACCATCCTGGCTAACACGGTGAAACCTCGTCTCTACTAAAAAAAAAAAAAAAAAAAAAAATACAAAAAACTAGCCGGGCGAGGTGGCGGGCCCCTGTAGTCCCAGGTACTCGGGAGGCTGAGGCGGGAGAATGGCATGAACCCGGGAGGCGGAGCTTGCAGTGAGCTGAGATCCGGCCACTGCACTCCAGCCTGGGCCACAGAGCCAGACTCTGTCTCAAAAAAAAAAAAAAAAAAAAAAAAAAAAAAAAAAAGATCGGGGTTTCCTAAATTCAGGACTCTAACTGCGGCGCAAATCCACCATGTGTACAACGTTTACCTGGTTCTCCCTCTGTCTCACCACTTGGGGATGTGGAGGGTAAGGAAAACCAACCTGAAAATGAAGCTTGTGCTGACTGCTGTGTTGCGAGTGAAAAAAAGTCCTTTGTCCCTGACCTACGAGTCTTGTATCTTCTGTTAGCATCCTTGAAACTGTGGCAGGCTAGCCTGTTAACTTACAAATGAAGTAAAATCATAGACTCTTTTACAATTCTTGAGAACAAACTTCTGATTACCTTTCAATTTTGCAAAAAAAGTAAAAATGATTAATTTGATTTATTTCAACCAATAGAAGGGGAGAAAATGCAATATGGTAATTCTTAAGAAAAAACCCCACACAAATAAGTTAAAAAACAAGACTAAGTGATTTTGCAAATTGGTTAAACTTGCTTGTTAAAGGATAGCAATTTTTATACTGGACTTTTCAAAATTTGAACTATATGTTGTTTATAAGAGACAGATCAAAAATATAAAATGATTGAAGATAAGATTTTAAAAAGATACCAGACACATACTAAATCAACTTCTGTAGTTATATTAATGATTTAAACAAAGTATAAGTTAAATGGAAAAAATTGATAGCGTTAAACAGGGATATTACTTACTAATAAAAGGAAAACATGACAAAAATATAGAAACATTATGAACCTATGTAAATCTATCAACATAACCTCAAATATGCAAAACAAAAATTTATAAAATTATAAGAAGAATTCTACAGAATGAAAAATTTCGATATACTTGTGCCACAAATGAATATTAAATACAGATGAAAATGAGTGAGGATACAGTATATTTCAACTTCAAATTGTACAAGAGTAATCGAATATACAGATAAATGTAAATGAATATATATAATCTATATGAATCTATAATACATCTGTATCTATATCTACATGAATACATGGATAATTGTTAACCCAAATACCAGCACCTATGCCACTAAAAAGTTAAAAAAAAGTATTGATACCACATAAATCCTGTTTTCTGTTCACAATGCAATGATATAATGGAGCTCACCTATAATAAAAGATGTCCAAACCTCAAATGTTTGAAAAGTAGTAAAAAAATGCAGTCTTAAATTACTCATGGTTAAAATAATAAATTACAATAAACATAATTAAATAATTAGAACTCTATGTCAATGAAAGCACTGAATAAGAAAACTTGTGGGATGAAGCCAAGCCAACCAGTAATCAAAGGGATTTTTAGAGCTTTAAATGTATAAATATATATACACATATGTATATGTTTGCATATGTACAAATATATGTATATGAATATGTATATTAATACATACATATAAGTACATATATACATATTTATTTACATATGTATACAAATAATGTATATTTACATATATAGATGTATTACATATATAAATATACATATGCAATATATATTCACATATGTATATACACATAGGTATATATGTTTATATACACATATGTATAAAACAATATGTATGTAAATATATACATATACACATTTACATGTAAAAGGCTGAAAATTAATGAACTTAGAATTTAGAAAAAGAACAATAAAATATATACAAATGATGTAGAACGACCTGATAAATGTCTCAATAATTTACATATTGATATATTTCCTATCTCAAACAAGAATAAATGATACAATATATTTTTAAAATTCAAAAGGAACATATCTTGGTTAAAAGACAATAAAAACATCATCCTAAACATCAAGTTTTTCAGAAATTAAACAGAAACATAAAGGAGTAAACAAAGCTGAATTCACAGGCTCTATGTCTTAAAATGGGGAGTGGTTTCTGGTATCAGCTTCCAAAAGAAGTATAAGGTACTTCTAAGTCAAGAGACTAAATCCAGATTCAACGCTTTAATCCAATTAATGAGGCAAAACACCTTGTACAGGGGTTAGTGTTCCTCAAAATTTGATATTCACTCAGAACTTCACAATGTGAACTTATTTGCAAGTAGAGCATTTACGAGTGGAATTAGTTAAGTTAAAATGAGGTTATACTGGATTGCAGCAGGCCTTAGATCCAATCACTGGTGTCCATTTTTTTCTGAATCCTAGTAATGTTTCATAATAAAAGCAAATTTTAGAAGCAGAAATATAGAAATGAGAAGCAGAAATTAATAAATAGACTATATACCATAGAGGGAATCAGAAAGTAAAGAGCTATGGTTTTGTAAAGTTGCAAAGGTATTACTAATAACAATACTGTGGAACGGCAAATAAAGAAAGAGAGGAGGCACAAATAAAACATCATTAAGGATGAAAAAGGTAATATAAGTACAGATATTATAATACTTACACAGGGATTTTTAGATATAACAATTTAGAAACATATTAAATGGATATTTTTCTAGACAATTATATATTACTAGATATTATTATAAATCTATAGAAACATGAATATTTTTATAGTTACTTAAAAATGTAAATCCTTCAAAAATGCTCATCTCCCAAAGGCACCAAGTTCAGATGTTTTTCAGGAGAGTCTGATAAAACCTACAATGAACTGATGATTCATTCGTAAATTATGCAAGTTATTCTCAGAAACAGAAAAAGGGAAAATTTTGTAATTCATTTCACAAAGCTAGTACAATCTTAATAATCACACTGGACAAGTTCAGTACAAGAAAAAAATTTGTAGGCTAATCTTATACATGCAAAAATTCTACATAAAAATTGATAACTTGAATCTAATAATGTGTAAAAATTACAAATACGGTTTATTTTAAGCATGCAAGGATAGGTAGACATCAGACAATCTATTGGTGTAATAGACGCTAATTAACACAATAAAGGTGGAAAACCTTGGATACTCTTCCGACTACAAGCAGAAAAGTTACTTGGTTATATTATGCACATTCACGATTAAAACTTTGAGCAAGCTCATAATAGAAAATAACTTCCTTAATATGATCAAGGTCATCTAAAGAAACTCTCACAATATATTATAATTCATGAAGATTCTTTGGAAGCGTTCTTACTAAATACTATTCACTGCTCTCAATAGCAGTATTAATTTTGCGGTGAAGATCCTATTCAATGAAAAGCTAGTTATAACAACAATAACAAAACATTAGAAAAGATGAAAATAAATTTGGATTTTCTCAATGGGAAATTTTTAAAAATACATAAGACATTTTTTCTTTTTTTTTTTTTTGAGA
Source organism: Rhinopithecus roxellana (assembly GCF_007565055.1). Classification (NCBI taxonomy): domain Eukaryota; kingdom Metazoa; phylum Chordata; class Mammalia; order Primates; family Cercopithecidae; genus Rhinopithecus; species Rhinopithecus roxellana. The sequence goes on along the minus strand of NC_044558.1, from coordinate 128,649,792 downwards.
TGGAGTCTGTCTCTTGTCGCCCAGGCTGGAGTGCAGTTGCACGATCTCGGCTCACTGCAAGCTGCGCCTCCTGGGTTCAAGCCATTCTCTTGCCTCAGCCTCCCCAGTAGCTGCGACTGCAGGCGCCCACCACCGCTCCCGGCTAATTTTTTGTATTTTTAGTAGAGACGGGGTTTCACCTTGTTAACCAGGATGGTTTCGATCTCCTGACCTCGTGATCCACCCGCCTCAGCCTCCCAAAGTGTTGGGATTACAGGCCTGAGCCACTGAGCCCGGCCAACAAAAACATTTTAACAAATACTGAAATTAATAAGAGAGCCGGGCGCGGTGGCTCACGCCTGTAATCCCAGCACTTTGGGAGGCCGAGACGGGCGGATCACAAGGTCAGGAGATCGAGACCATGGTGAAACCCCGTCTCTACTAAAAATACAAAAAATTAGCCGGGCGCGGTGGCGGGCGCCTGTAGTCCCAGCTACTCAGGAGGCTGAGGCAGGAGAATGGCGTGAACCCGGGAGGCAGAGCTTGCAGTGAGCCGAGATCGCGCCACTGCACTCCAGCCTGGGCGACAGAGCGAGACTCTGTCTCAAAAAAAAAAAAAAAAAAAAAAAAAAAAAAAAAAAAAGAAATTAATAAGAGAGTTTAGTAAAGTTGCTTATATAAGATCAGCATGCAAAACTATCAGCTGCTGTTTTTATCAGAATAAAATATAAAGATATACAAATTTAGTTTGCACTAACCACACTGTCTATGTAATATTTAATATGTTTTAACTTTTAAAAAAATAGATACATCTACCTTGGATTGCCGGCAGCATTAAGAGGATCAAGCTTTGTTCCAGCCTTAATCATCCTAATTCTTTTGAGGAAGTGTCATCTACCCGGTGAAAATGCCTCTTCAGGAACCGAGCTTATAGAGACAAAAGTCAAAGGGAAGAAAAATGAGTGCAAAGATATGTACCAAAAGCCCACGGTTTTGAATGATGATGAATTGAAAACTAAATTGTAATTGCCCTATTATATTACTTTTTTCCGAATTGGAGAACATGCTGTACAACTTAATTATTTTAAAAATCAACAGAGGTACTATAGATAACTTTTTCTTGTCTTTAAGAAACTGAAAAAAAAATTCTTAACTCAAAATAATAAAATGTTCACTAATGATATTTCTAAGGTATCAATAACACTTGAGTTTTCCTAGGAGGGTCATCTCTAATAGCCCCCTAAAGAAGATTCTTAGAGCCAGCTTTATTTTTATGTTGAAACAGCAATTTCTCTTAATTCATCAAAGTAAGGGTGTAGTTCCTACATCTCTTTCTACTAATAGTTCTAAAATTTTTCTGTTATGAAAACCTATTGAATTCCACTAAATTTGTGCTTTGATATTGGAATTATTCAGATGTCTAAATTCTCATTCTGTTATGTGACGATTTAAATATTTTATTCAAGTTTATCACTTCCATGTGAGAGAAGCCTACATCTTCTTATTCTATTTAGGAATCGTTCTTTAACTCTTCTATTTATTCTAGGCATGACCCCTATATAATAGATTAGTCATAAATATACCTTCCTGCTTTCAATTTGTTCTCGTCTTTGTTACTCATACATTTGATCGGTTTGTACAGCGTACTGACAAACTTAAGCAGGTTATTAAAAATCATGAGGCAAAGATTGTTGGATTTTTTTTTTCCAGCAATTCAAATCTGGTGACTAAAGTCTTTCTTAAAAGCAAGTGTCTGAATCAAAGGATGAAAGGACAGTATTATAAAAACTCCAGCTCTTAAAGTCTGTTTGTAATGTCAGATATTGTCAAAGAACCACTTTCTCAGACTCAGGACTCTTTAGACCAATGTTTATACCACCCATTGTGTCCTAAGGTAGAACACAAACACTAATTTTCCGAAAATAATCTTAGACAACAGCTTCTGTTATGAAACAGAGTTTAATAAAGGCTAAGGTACATATTAAAAGCTAAATCTACTGATATTATTATTTTGTAAATTATGGATAAAATTAAAAATGGAAGAATTTTAGATATAGAAGAGGACTTACTGATTAATATAGGCTTCTGGTAAAAGAGGGTAGAATGAACAGACAAATACCTGTTTGTCTACTCTTTATTCTCCTTCCTGTTGAAATGACAGTCAATATTTAAGAATGACATAAATCCTAATGGATGAAGAGAATGGAGTAAGGAAGGGTGGGAGAAGTGGGTGTTCATACATTATGGTTATTTATGTGTGCTATAAACGGAGAGTGTCTGCAGGGATACCGCAGAGTGGAGGAAGCTGAAATACAGAATACACCTAGAAGGAGCCTGGAATGGAAGTGTGAAACTGAGTTGCCAGTTCAGAGTGTGAGTTGGTAGCTGGACAGAAAGCAGGCCAGTTAACTGAAGGACTTTGTACAGATGCTTTACATGTTAATATGATTTCCCAAATGATCGGATGCATCACATGAAAAAAGAAAGCAACTGAGAAGAGAAAGGCTGTATAGAACAGGTTTAAGGGGAAGGATGAAAAGTTAAGTTTCAGTTTCATGAAGTTTGAGACTTCAGCTCAGGGCATATTAAAAATAACCAAGGTTCAAGATGAGACTGGCCTTGAAACAAGAGAGAGGAACTATAATCATTGGAAAGGGGGAGTTTAACTTTGATGTAGGTATGACTGCAGCAGTGAGGTATCGTGTTAAGGCCTGATGACATGAAATTTGGAGCCACTTCCTTTGTGTTGTGAGGAAGTGAGAAGAATGGCCTGGAAACTAAAACAAGGAGAAAAGACTTACCTATATTCACAGAGCAGTAAGAAAAAGTAAACAGCCACTGCATGAGAAGGTTTCCGGGGAATCAGATTTTGCTGAGTGTGTGATGATGAAGAGAATGCTCATTTCTGAACTGGAATCTGAGATAAAAAGAAGCAAATAGGAGGTATATGGAAGTTAGACTTATGGAAATTAGAAGAAGGGGAATGAGAGATAGCTTGGAATTCTGGCTATTTAGGTGACTGACATAAATGGGAGCAGAGGACATAATGAGGTTAGTTCATATGGATTCAAGGCAGACAGTGTTGGTGAAACTGTGAGTGTCAAAATTAGGCGAGGTGGTGACTGGGCTCCCTGGTGACCTCTCGTCATGGAAGAAAACTGAATAAGCAAAACTTACTCAAGCTCCTGAGGCCCATTCATTATCCCTATTGATAGATTTGAGGTGATCTGAGAAAGCTGTCTTACTTTGTGGACAATTCACCACTTGAGCACCCTCAATGGAGCATCATAGGCCCAGAGAGACGTGGCTATGGACTTAGTAACTTGGCCTCGCTTTTATCCCCTCATGGAGGAGACGGCATTTTACTCTGAAAGTATAGGGTTCTCCTTTGACACTCCTTAGTGGGAGAAAGCAGGTCAGAGAAAGTGGGTGTTGGAGTGCTTTGGGATCCCTCATGACCTCTGTTGTTGGTATAAGTGAAGCCTGGGAGTTTAGTTCTTATTCTGAGCACTTGTACTGTCTCATGAGGGTAGAAATAATGGCATAGCAGACAGATGGAGAAGAGAAACAAGAGAACAGGTAGTGAGAAGTCGAGAGTCAGTAATTTTCTTACTTAATATTGTGGGGAGTATAAAGTTAATGAAACTAGAAATAGTGGTTTAATATATTACTTATAATTCAAAAATTATAAGTAATACATTTATTACTATATTTACAAATGCTTACACAGTTTCTTTGTGAATCCACCTATGGTTTTATTTTAATTAATTTTTTTATTTCAAAGCAATGAAATGTTGCTTTGTGGAGTCCGATAGCATTATATCAGGTAAATGGGTTTCTGCTACATCTCCACATTATTGGGGAGATGCTTGAACACCTCAGAATACACACACCCTTAAGGTTCAAGGGCTGGGGTTGAGCTCTACATAAGGGAATTTTCCTCCTCCCAGAAGGGTGATCATTGTATAGACAGACATGAAGACAGAACCAGAATGACTTCCATGGGTGGAAATAGTGCCATCAGAATCATTTATTTTATGAAATAAATATTATTTATCTACATTGAAAAAATACTGCTCCTCCTAAAATCATTAACTTCTCCTCAGATGACTTTAAGAAATTTGAGTAACAGCACATGAAGTGGTAAAGACCCTTAATCTTTCTGGTATATTAGAAGAGCCTTTTAATCAGTCTCTGGAAGGACACTAGGGATTGCAGCTGAATAAATATATTAAGAATAACAAATCAGTTCAACACTGAGTAGAGTCTGAGTTGGAATTTTCCATGGAAATTCTCTTATGTCTCTTCTAACAATAAGGAAGACAAAACAAAGACTAAGTAATTAAACAAAAGCTCGAAATGTTTTGTAACCAAAAGCTTTAAATGTTATGTAACCAGAATGCTATGTAACCAGAGCTGTTAGATCAGATACTGGCCGATTCATAGGTGAACCTCTGCTTTGTGGGTCCTCTCATGCGTCCCCATTTTGAGAATGTAAGTAATTTGACTTTGCAGCCCTTCCAAAAAGGGTACTATCCCACTTCTCCTGGCATAAATCATACATTGACTGAACGTACACCATCTGAAAATCACTCATGCTGCTTGAACCAAGGTCATTATCAGAGAAAGCTCCTGGTGGAAGAGGTTGTAGATGTTAAAAGAGTATGATTTCTATATCAAAAAATGCAGAAATTGACAGAATGGTTCTTATTTACTGGGCCTGGAGAATTCCTGTTCTGGCATTCTTAGATCCCTCAAATGTATTACCAAGGGGAAAAGGAAAAAGAGGTAAGCAGGCAGTAGGGTAAGCCGTTGTTTGCTTGCCAAGGAACTGGAGAGTGCAGATTTCAGGCTCCCTTGAGGAAATTCTCCTGAGCCCTTAGCCAGGAGAAGAGAGCAGAGAATGCTTTTCTGTAGAATCCCAAGGGGCATAAAAGAGGATGAGTAACTGGGTCCTTTGCAAGTTCCCGACCCCTAAGCCTTCCCAACATGGAGAAACTACACCAGTGTTCAAAAGTTTCTAGGTTGGAGGAACAAACTTGAGCATCAAGGGCAGATGATTTGTTAACACAGTCCTGTGCAGAGGGCTCCTTTAGAAGGCATCCCCTGTGACCAAAACACAGAGAGCACCTTCTACTTTCTGGCCTTAAGCCATCAATGCATCCAGCTGTAATCCATCCTCAAACCTGGAATCCATCCCTTGACTTCCCATCCAGACCACATTCCATCCCATCACTGTGTCCAGCCCTGCCCAGAATGCATGCTGTTCTCCCAGAGTCTCATAGAAATGAGGACTTGCACTGAAATAGGCTGTGGGAAACAAAAGGATAAGGAGGTCTGGACCAGTCTATAATGGTAGTGGGTGAAAACAACCTGTGGAAAAACACATGAGTTCATTAGGAAATAAGGTGACAGATCCCCAGCTGGTGAAGAACTAGAATGTCTATTATGCTCATACAATTGATGTTTTATTTTAATACACCAGAGCTACCACACAAAACTTCCCTCCATGTGAAAGCCTCCAGATAAAATTCCGCCATCCCTCCTCTCCTCATGTCCTCCTGCTCAGACCCACCTTCATGCCCCTAAACCAATCTGCATCGTGCCTGTTTCAGAGAGTCATGGGAAGATGGGCAGTGCCTCCACTGTCACCATTCCCCACACCTCTGCACATTTCTGCTCCTTCCCCTCTAGACTACACAACTTCACAGTCTTACTGTTGTAAATATTCCTGTACAGTTAGTAATGATCAAATGATCCTGTGGTCAGAGGCTTCTTTGGTGGTGTCTTCTTACCCTTAAGAGAGGTCATGAAATCCAGAAGGGGCAACCTTTCAAGGAGAGCTTTGGAGTCATTTTTGTGTGAGACACTATTGCATATTCCTGTAAGATTGCTTTCATATTTAAGGAATGATGTTACTTAACAAATGAACAAAAAAATTGCAAATAAATTTCTTAACAGTGTCTACAATGGCTTAATCATATCTTCTCTCTTCCATATCCCTTCCTTTCTCCTCTTCCCTCAAGATCACAAAAATATACTCCACTTTCAATTATCTCAGTTGTCTCTCCTCCTGCAAAGGGGAGAAAGGCTGGAGAGAACATGGGAAACATGAATCCGATGATAATACCTAACCTCAGTCAGCAATTAACCTCATCATCCAGTTTCTTCCAATGAAAGAGTTAACAGGAAAATGGTCAAAGGTTGACAAGAAGAAAGAATTGGAGGAATTAAATGGTTAATTCACCAAATGTAAAAGGCCCCCAAATTGGAAAAGCACTAAATTAGTTTTGAAGGAAGAACGGAAGGGAGGAGGGAGAGAATATAGGAAGAAAGAAAGGAGAGGAGAAAATAAAACAAAGTATAAAGTACTTTGAAGATTTTTAAAATGCAAGCTTTTGTTTATCTTTTTCATTGTAACTTAGACTCAGACGAAGCTTCCAAAAATAATTTTCTATGTAAAAATAATTTGTCCTAGAGGATTCTGGGAGGATAGCAGAGTAGGGAGCACCAGAAATCTGTCTTCCTAGTTGGACAACAAATTCATTGGTAGATTATGTCTTATGTAACTATTTTGAAACTCTGGAGCTAATTGAAGGCTTACAACTTCCAGGGGAAGGTTAAACATAAATTGAGGTTAATTTTGGTGAACTTCAGCCCTTAGCAGAGTAGCAACTACCCACCCCCCACTGCCAGTTCCATGGCAGGCAGCTGGGCACTTGCTCCAGGAGCAGCTTGCATGCAGTGTGTGGTGGCCAGGGTGGGCAAAATCATCCTGTTCTTCAAATTTCAGGCAGCTGTTCTCAGAATGTTGGTTGCTGCTTCTAACCAAAAGATGCAAACACATAAATGGGCAGCCATTGTTTTTGTACCTCCCCTCATTGTTGCAATCTCCTCCCTCATCAATTGAAGTGATTTCCAGAGGATTTAAAGAGCCAGCACTACTTTGCCTCCTTTCATTTTTTTATTTCCCCCGCTTTGGGAGCCAGACATTAAAGACTAAGATATTCAACAGCAACTGTATACACAGGGAAAATTAGAAAGGGACTGAGCATGGCCAGGAAAAGACACAGGCTCAGAAAAGACCAGATATGTCAAGTTTACACTTTATGCTGATCCCTGGCACACAGGCAGCATATAGGTATTAAAAACAACAACAGTAAAGCCTAAGGAAGGGAAATAACTGATTTATAGTTAGAATATATTTTGGATTCAAATGTCCAGCTTCCAACAAAAAAGGCACAAAGCATATAAAGAAACAGAAAACCATGGCCTATTCAAAGGAAGAAAATAAATCAACAGGAGTTGTCCCTAGAAAAGACCTGATGGTACATCAACCAGACAAAGACTTTAAAACAACTCTTTTAAATATGCTAAGGAAAGATGTGGAGAAAGTCAAGAAAATGATGTGCAAACAAAATGGAAATATCAACAAAGAAATAGAATACTTGAAAAGAAACATTTCTGAAGCTGAAAATACAACATCTGGAATGAAAATTTTACTAGAGGGATTCAAAGGCAGGTTCAAGCAGGCAGAAGAATCAGTACACTTAAAGACAGGACAATGGAAATTACTGAGTCTGAGCAACAGAAGAGTAGAAGATTGAGAAAAAGTAGAGAGATCCTAATGGACTTGTGGGACACCATTCAGCAGACCAACATGCACATCGTGGAAGTCTAAGAAGGAGAAGAGTGAGAGGAACAGGAAGAGAGAATATTTGAATAAACAGTAGCTGAAAACTCCCTGAATCTGATTAATAATATGAATATAAACATCCAAGCTCAACAGACTCCAAGTTAAATGAACTAAAAGAGATCCACACTTTGTGTTTTGAAGGACAAAGACAAAGAGAAAATTTTAAGAGCAGCAAGAGAGAAGTGACTCATCATGTATCAGGGATTCTCAGTGAAAGTAACAGATTTCTCACCAGAAACTTTGGAGGCAAGAAGGCAGTGGGCCAGTATATTCAAAATGCTGAAAGAGAGAAAAAAATCAATCTGTGAACTAATAATTCTACTTCTGGCAAAATCATCCTTCAAAAGTAAAGGAGAAATTAAGACATTCCTGGATAAACAAAAGCTGAGCAAGTTCATTAACACTAGACCTTCCCTGAAAGAAATGCTCACAGGAGTCTTGCAAGGTGAAATAAAAAGACACTGGACAGTAAGGTGAAGCTGTGTGAAGGAATAAAGATCGCAGTAAAGGTAAATATATGGGCAATCATAAAAGCTTGCATTATTATAACATTGATTTATAACTCCACTTTAACTTTCCACATTTTTTAAGAGACTATTACACAAAAATTACATTGACATTTTGGTTTGTAACTCCACATTTTGTTTTATATGAAATTTAAAAGATTAATGCATTCAAAATAATTAGTGGCCAGATGGGATGGCTCACACCTGTAATCCAAGCACTTTGGGAGGCTGAGGTGGGCAGATCACTTGAGCTGATGAGTTTGAGACCTGCGTGGGAAACATGGCAAAACTCCATCTCTACAAAACAATACAGAAATTAACGGGGCATGTGAGTGTACACCTGTGGTCTCAGCTACTCAGAAGGCTGAGGAGGGAGCATGGCTTGAGTCCAGGAGGCAGAGATTTCAGTGAACTGAGATTGCACCACTGCACTCCAGCCTGGGTGACAGACCCAGACCTTGTCTAAAAAAAAAAAAAAAAAAAAAATCATTAGTTTATGTTTTGGGCACACAGTGCACACAATGAATAAGGATGTAATCATACCAAAAAAACTATACAATATACACAAAAAGAAATGAGAAAGAAATATAAATATTTCAATACTAAAAAATTAAACACAAAAGAAGACAGTAATTCAGAAAAGGGGGGACAAAAAAAGCAACATAGAAAACAATATAAAACAAATAAGAAGATGACAGAAGTAAGTCTTTCCTTATCAGTAATTACTTTGAATTTAAATAGATTGAACTCTCCAATGAAAAGACAGAGATTGGCAGAATGGATTTTAAAAAAATGAACAAACTCCATGTTGTCTACAAAAAATTCACTTAAGATGCAAAGACACAAATAGACTGAAGGTAAGTTACAGGTAAACAATAACCAAAAAAGAACAGGAATGGCTATATTAATATGAGAAAAAATAGACTTTTAATTTCAAAAAAGGTTAAAAAACACTTTGGGAGGCCGAGGCAGGTGGATCATGAGGTCAGGAGATCAAGACCATCCTGGCTAACATGGTGAAACCTGTCTCTACTAAAAATACAAAAAATTAGCTGGGTGTGGTGGTGGGCACCTGTAGTCCCAGCTACTCGGGAGGCTGAGGCAGGAGAATGGTGTGAACATGGGAGGCGGAGCTTGCATTGAGCTGAGATCGTGCCATTGCACTCCAACCTGAGCAACAGAAAGAGAGTCCATCTCAAAAAAAAAAAAAAAGGTTAAAAAAGATGAAGACATTTCATATTAATAAAAGGCTCAATACAGCAAGGTGATATAGCAATTATAAACTGTTACACACCTAATAGCAGATCATCAATACATATGAAACAAGACCTTTGGATAGACTTGAATGGAGAAATAGACTATTCTACAACATAGTCGGAGACTTCAATACCCTACTCTCAATAATGGATAGAATGACCAACAGAAGATATATAAGAAAGTAGAGAACTTAAAGAATGTAACAATCTAACTATATCTAACATACATACAGATACTCTATATAATAACAGCATATATATTCTTCTTAAGTGCACATGAGACATCTTCCAGGACAGAACATATGTTATACCACAAATTAAGTCTCCACAGATTTAAAAAGATTGACATCATACAAAATGTCTTCTCCAATGAAAACAAGATGAAGTTAGAAATCAATAACAGAGGAAAGGTTGGAAAATGTATAAATTTGTAGAAATTAAGCAACATACTCTTACACAACAAATAGATCAGCTAAAATTTTTTAACAAAAGTTAGAAAATACTTAGAAACAAAACAGAAAACAAAAACAGAAAAATGTATGAAATGCTGTGAAAGCAGTGCTAAGGGGAAAATTTATAGCTATCAATTTTTACATTAAAAACATTTTAAATGAACAATCTAACTTTACAATGTAAGAAATAAGAAAAAGAAAGCTACTAAACCCGTGGCTAGAAGAAAAAAGAAAATAATAAGAATTAGAGCAGCAATAAATGAATAGAGAATGGAAACACAATAGAGAAAATAAATGAAAGCAAAAGTTGATTCTTTGAGAATATCAAGAAAAATAATGCTTTCGCTAGACGGACAAAGAAAAACAGAGCAGACTCAGATTGCTAAAATCAGAAATGAAGGTGGAGACATTACTATTAATATCAACTCTACAGAAATAAGAAAGATTATTAGAGAGTACTATGAACAGTTGCACAGCAACAAATTAGATATTCTAGATGAACAAATTCCTAGAAAAACAAAACTTATCAAGACCAACTTATGAGGAAATAGAAAATGTGAATCAACCTATAAATAGTAAGGATATTAAATCGGTAATCAACAATTTTTAAATGAAGAAAAACCCTGAACCTGATGGCATCACTGGTGAATTTTACCAAAGATTTAAAGAACTAACATTGATCCTTCCAAAACTTTTCAAAAAAATTTGAAGGAGAGAGTTCTTCCTACCTCATTCTATGAAACCAGCCTCACCCTGCTACCAAATCCAGACAAAAACACTACAAGCAAAGAAAACTAAAGACCAGGCCGGGCGCGGTGGCTCAAGCCTGTAATCCCAGCACTTTGGGAGGCCGAGACGGGCGGATCACGAGGTCAGGAGATCGAGACCATCCTGGCTAACCCGGTGAAACCCCGTCTCTACTAAAAAATACAAAAAACTAGCCGGGCGAGGTGGCGGGCGCCTGTAGTCCCAGCTACTCGGGAGGCTGAGGCAGGAGAATGGCATAAACCTGGGAGGCGGAGCTTGCAGTGAGCTGAGATCCGGCCACTGCACTCCAGCCTGGGCGACAGAGTGAGACTCTGTCTCAAAAAAAAAAAAAAAAAAAAAAGAAAAGGAAACTAAAGACCAATGACCTTGATAAACATTGAGGCAAAAATCCTCAAGTAAATACTAGTGAACATGATTTATCATTATTTAACATTAAAATGATTACAAACCATAACCAAGTGAAATTTATTCCTGGAATGCAAAGATAGTTCAACATACGAAAACTGATGAAAAAAACACACCACATTAACAGAATGAAGGGGGAAAAAACACACATGAACATCTTAATTGATGCAGAAGAAAATATTTGAAAAAATTCAACACACTTTCATGATAAAGACATTCCACACACTAGAGAAAATGGAAACTGCCTCAGCATAATAAAAGCCATATATGAAAAGCCCATAGCAATCATCATACTCCATGATGAAAGACTGAAATCCTTTTCTCTAAGGTCAGGAACATGACAAGAATGCCCCGTTTTACCACATTTACTCAACATAGTGCTGAAAGTTTTAGCCAGAGCAATTAAGAAAAAGAAATAAAGGGCATCTAAGTCAAAAAGTAAGAAGTAAAATTATCTCTGCTCACAGACAATACTATCTTTTATGTAGAAAACCACAAGAATGCAAAAATCTTCAACAAAATACTTGTAAACTGAATCCAGCAGCACATCAAAAAGTGTATCAATCACAATCAAGTTGGCTTCATCCATGGGATGCAAGATTGATTCAACATATGCAAATCAACAAAGGCGATTCATCATATAAACAGAACTAAAGACAAAAACCACATGATTATCTCAATAGATGCAGAAAAGGCCTTTGATAAAATTCAACATCTCTTCATGTTAAGAACTCTCAATAAAGAGTTGAAGGTGTTGAAGGAACATACCTCAAAATAATAAGAGCCATCTATGACAAACATACAGCCACTATCATATTGAATGGAGAAAAGTTGGAAGCATTCTCCTTGAAAGCCAGCACAAGACAAGGATGCCCTCTCACACCACGCCTATTGAACATGGTATTAGAAGTTCTGGCCAGGGCAATCAAGCAAGAGAAAGAAATAAAGTGTATTCAAATAGGAAGAGAGGAAGTCAAATAATCCTTTCTTGCAGATGACATGGTTCTTTATCTAGAAAACTCCATTGTCTCAGCCAAAAAGCTTCTTAAACTGATAAGCAACTTCAGCAAAGGCTCAGGATACAAAATCAATGTGCAAAAATCACTAGCATTCCTATATACCAATGTTAGGCAAGCTGAGAGTCAAATCATGAATGAACTCCCATTCACAATTGCCACAAAAAACAATAAAATACCTAAGAATACAGCTAACAAGAGTCAATACTGTTAAAATTGCCATACTACCTAAAGCAATTTATAGATTCAATGCTATTCACATTAAATTGCCGTTGACACTCTTTACATAATTAGAAAAAAAAATTGTAAAATTCATATGGAACCTAAAGGAGCCCAAATAGCCAAGGCAATCCTAAGCAAAAAGAACAAAGCTAGAGGCATCACATTTCCCAACTTGAAATTATACTGCAAGGCTAGAGTAACCAAAGCGGAATAATGCTGGTAAAAAAATAAACACATAAAACAATGAAACAGAATAGAGAACCCAGAAATAAGACTGCACACCTACACCCATCTGATATTTGACAAATCTGACAAAAACAAGCAATGGGGAAAGGCTTTCCTATTTAATAAGTGGTGCTGGGAGAACTGGCTATCCATATATGCAGAAAATTGAAACTGAACCTTTTCTTACTCCTTATACAAACATTAAGTCAAGATGGATTAAATATTTACATGTAAAACCCAAAACTATAACAACCTTCAAAGAAAACCTGGGTAATACCATTCAAGACATAGACACAGGGAAAGATTTCGTAATGAAGATGCCAAAAGCGATTGCAACAAAAGCAAAAATTGACAAATGGGATCTGATTAAACTAAAGAGCTTCTGCACAGCAAAATAAACTATCAACAGAGTAAACAGACAACCTGCAGAATGGGAGAAAATCTTTGCAATCTATCCATCTGACAATGTTCTAATATCCAGCATCTATAAGGAACTTAAATTTGCAAGAAAAATGAAACCAAAACTGAGCAAAAGACATGAGCAGACACTTCTTAAAAGCACATATATATGCAGCCAACAAAGGATAGGAAAAAAGCCCAATATCACTGATCATTAGAGAAATGCAAATCAAAACCACAATGAGATACCATCTCACACCCATCAGAATAACTATTATCAAAAAGTCAAAAACTAACAAATGCTGGTGAGGTTGTTTAGAACAGGGGACACTTTCATGCTGTTGGTGGAAGTGTAAATTAGTTCAACCATTGTGGAAGACAGTGTGGTGGTGATTCCTCAGAGACTTAGAGGCAGAAATACCATTTGACCCAGCAATCCCATTATTGGGAAAATACCCAGAGAAATATAAATCATTCTATTACAAAATACATGGATGTGTATGTTCACTGCAGCACTATGTATAATAACAAAGACATGGAACCAACCTAAATGCCTATCAGTGATAGACTGGATAAAGTAAATGTGGTACATATACACTATGGAATACTATGCAGCCACAAAAAGGAATGATATAATATACTTTGCAGGGACATGGATGGAGTTGCAACCCATTATCCTCAGCAAACTAATGCAGGAACAGAAAACCAATACTATGTGTCGTCACTTATAAGTGGGAGCTGAATGATGAGAGCACATGGACACGTGGGGAGAAAAACACACACTGGGGCTTGTTGGAGGGTTGGGGGTGGGAGGAGTGGGAACATCAGGAAGAATAACGAATGTATCAAAATATGTCACGTACTTCATAAATATATATATACCTACTATGTATCCATAAATATTGAAAATTTAAAACACTAATAAAAGAAATAAAACATTAGTAAATGGGAAAACTTTCTGTGTTCATGGATTGAAAGACTTAATATTGTTAAGAAAACATCCAAGCTATCCAAAGCCATGTGTAGATTTAACACAATTTCTGTGAACATTTCAATGACATTTTATATAAAGATAGGAAAACCCCATTTAAAATTTATATAAAATCCTAATACACCCTGAATGGCTAAAAAAAAAATCTTTAAGAAGAACACAATTGGATGTTTCACATTCTTGATTTCAAAACATACTGCAAAGCAACTGTAATTAAGATGATGTTGTACTGGCATGAATATATATATATATATATATATATATATATATATATATATGTAAACCAATGAAACAGAATAGAGAGCTCAGATATAAACTTTTGAATATGCAGACAAATGGTTTTCAACAAGGGTGCCAAGATTACACAATAGGCAAAGGAGAGTCTCTTCAACAAATGGTGTTAGGAAAATGGAATACTCACATGCAAAGCAATGAAGTTAGGCCCTTACCTTACATTATAGGCAAAAATTAACTCAAAATGTATTAAATTCCTAACTGTAAGACCTTAAACTTCAGAAGAAAATGAAGGAGAAAGTTTTAGGGCATTAAATTTGGCAATAATTTTTAAAATATGATACCAAAAACACAGGCAGTGAAATAAAAAATACACAAATGAGACTATATAAAACTTAAAAATCCCAAAACAACAAAATGTAAAAAATAGAATTATTATATGCACCATTAATCCTTCTTCTGAGTTATATTCAAAATAATTCAAAATGAGATCCTGAAGAGATATTTATTTGCACGTTCTTGTTCATTGCAGCATTATTTCCAATAGGCAAGATGTAGAAGAAACCCAAATGGCCATTGATGAATGAATAAAGAAAACACTATATATATGTGTCTGAATATATATATATATATATTTATTTAATATATATGGTGTGTATATATAGAGACAACACACACACACACATACACACAATAAAATATTATTCAGCTTTAAAAAAAACTTCCTGTTTGAGTGTCTTCACAAGCCAAACCCAGCCCTTGTTTTTAGTCAATTTCTCAATTCACCCATAAGTACCTGCAGACTTATGGAACCAATGTTCCAGGAAAAAAGTTCTCTGCCCTCCTGTATGATTTTTCTCAAGCTGGAATGTCCTCCCTCATCTCTAGGTCATAAGAGATGCCTATTACAAATAATATCATTTTGATATTTTCTCAGTTACCCCACTGGAAATAATTTCCCCCACCCTGCTGTACCACTGGAGAATATATGTGTATAGTGATAACTGATAACTCTTCTCTATATTTCCCCTAGTCTTCTAGATAACTATTCCACACCTGTCTTCTAGATCTTAGGATAAAGTACTAAGGGCTCAGAACACAAGTGTGTAGAAAACACAGAACACAAAATATATATTTATCATGACCATCAAAACATTTTTACCTGAAATTTGTAAATATTTTGCATATAAAAGAAATGTTGATACCACAGAATCTCAGTGGTTCTTGCCTGGATTTAGACATGCTGATATTAGAGAATCTCTATAGTTCCTACCTGGATTTAGAACCTACAGCAACTGCAACAAGTCTATCCATTTTCTGTTGTTAAAATCTCTTTTTAAAGAGTTAGTATTTTTTTATGAGTCCAGTGATGATTAACCATCCAATTAGGTGGTTGTACTAGGTAAACAGAAAACAGAATATTTAGCTAATTCTAGGAATTCACTCCAGGCCCCTATATTTTAAAGGTTGTATTAATAATTTCTCAGAATTAACATATCATTTTATGTTCATGTTAAAAATAAATTTTGTTTCTGGGAATGATTTGTATTATATTGTTTATTAAATTGTTATTGTTATTAAATTAAGCAAAAGATTCTTTTTCTTTAGAAATACAAATACAACAGATTATTCAAAGTATTTAAACTCTTCCAACTAGTAAAGAAGAATCAAATAGATGCAACAAAAAATCATAAAAGGGATATTACCACTGATCGCACAGAAAGACAAACCACCATCGGAGAATATAAACTCCTCTACACAAATAAACCAGAAAATCTAGAATACATAAATTCCTGGACACATGGACTCTCTCAAGGCTAAACCAGGAAGAAGTTGAATCTCTGAATAGACCAGTAACAGGCTCTGAAATGGAGGCAATAATTAATAGCCTACCAAACAAAAAAAGTACGGGACCAGACGGATTCACAGCCAAATTCTACCAGAGGTACAAAGAGGAGCTGGTACCATTCCTTCTGAAACTATTCCAGTCAATAGAAAAAGAGGGAATCCTCCCTAACTAATTTTATGAGGCCAGCATCATCCTCATACCAAGGCCTGGCTGAGACACAACAAAAAAAGAGAATTTTAAGCCAATATCCCTGATGAACATCGATGTGAAAATTCTCAATAAAATACTGGCAAACTGAATCCAGCAGCACATCAAAAAGCTTATCCACCACGACCAAGTTGGCTTCATCCCTGGGATGCAAGGCTGATTTAACACACGCAAATCAATAAACAAAATCCATCACATAAAAAGCTCCAATGACAAAACCCACATGATTATCTCAACAGATGCAGAAAAGGCCTTTGACAAAATTCAACAGCGCTTCATGCTGAAAACTCTCAATAAACTAGGTAATGACGGGACATATCTCAAAATAATAAGAGCCATTTATGACAAACCCACAACCAATATCATACTGAATGGGCAAAAACTGGAAGCATTCCCTTTGAAAAGTGGTGCTTTTCTCTCAGGGATGCCCTCTCTCACCACTCCTATTCAACATAGTGTTGGAAGTTCTGGCCAGGACAATCAGGCAAGAGGAAGAAATAAAGGAAAAAAGGAAGTCAAATTGTCTCTGTTTGCAGATGACATGTTTGTATATTAAGAAAACCCCATCATCTCAGCACTTCTCCTTAAGTTGATAAGCAACTTTAGCAAAGTCTCAGGATACAAAATCAATGTGCAAAAATCACAAGCATTCTTATACACCAATAACAGACAAACAGAGAGCCAAATCATGAGTGAACTCTCATTCACAATTGCTTCAAAGAGAATAAAATATCTAGCAATCCTTACAAGGATTTGAAGCAAATCCACAATTGCTTCAAAGAGAATAAAATACAAGCAAAACTTACAAGGATGTGAAGGACCTCTTCAAGGAGAACTACAAACCACAGCTCAAGGAAATAAGAGAAGACACAAACAAATGGGAAAATATTCCATGCTCACGGATAGGAAGAATCAATATCGTGAAAATGGCCTTACTGCCCAAAATAATTTATAGACTCAATGCCATCCCCATCAAGCTAGCAATGACTTTCTTCACAGAATTGGAAAAAACTACTTTAAAGTTCATGTGGAACCAAAAAAGAGCCCGAATTGCCAAGACAATCCTAAGCAAAAAGAATAAAGCTGGAGGCATCAAGCTGCCTAACTTCAAACGGTACTACAAGACTGTAGTAACCAAAACAACATAGTACTGATTCCAAAACAGAGATATAGACCAATGGAACAGAACAGAGGCCTCAGAAATAATACCACACATCTACCACCATCTGATCTTTGACAAACCTGACACACACAAGCAATGGGGAAAGATTCCTTATTTAATAAATGGTGCTGGGAAAACTGGGTAGCCATATGTAGAAAGCTGAAACTGGATGCCTTCCTTACACCTTAGACAAAAATTAATTCAAGATGTGTGAAAGACTTAAATGTTGGACCTAAAACCATAAAAACCCTAGAAGAAAACCTAGGCAATACCATTCAGGACATAGGCATTGGCAAGGACTTCATGACTAAAACACCAAAAGCAATGGCAACAAAAGCCAAAATAGACAAATGGGATCTAATTAAACTGAAGAGCTTCTGCAAAGCAAAAGAAACTACCATCCGAGTGAACAGGCAACCTACAGAATGGGAGAACATTTTTTTGCAATCTACTCCTCTGACAAAGGGCTAATATCCAGAATCTACAAAGAACTTAAACACATTTACAAGAAAAAAATAAACAACCCCATCAAAAAGTGGGCAAAGAATATAAACAGACACTTCTCAAAAGAAGACATTTATGCAGCCAACAGACACATGAAAAAATGCTCATCATCACTGGTCATCAGAGAAATGCAAATCAAAACCACAATGAGATACCATCTCACACTAGTTAGAATGGCAATCATTAAAAAGTCAGGAAACAACAGGTGCTGGAGAGGATGTGGAGAAATAGGAACACTTTTACACTGTTGGTGGGAGTGTAAACAAGTTCAACCATCGTGCAAGACAGTGTGGCAATTCCTCAAGGATCTAGAACTAGAAATACCATTTGACCCAGTGATCCCATTTCTGGGTATATACCCAAAGGATTACAAATCATGCTACTATAAAGACACATGCACACGTATATTTATTGTGGCACTATTCACAGTAGCAAAGACTTGGAACCAACCCCAATGTCCATCAATGACAGACTGGATAAAGAAAATGTGGCACACATACACCATGGAATACTACGCAGCCATAAAAAAGGATGAGTTCATGTCCTTTGGTAGGAACATGGATGAAGCTGGAAACCATCATTCTGAGCAAACTATCACAAGGACATAAAACCAAACACTGCATGTTCTCACTCATAGGTGGGAATTGAACAATGAGATCACTTGCACACAGGGTGGGGAACATCACACACCGGGACCTGTCATGGGGTGGGGAGCAGGGGAGGGATAGCATTGAGAGAAATATCTAATGTAAATGACGAGTTAATGGATGCAGTAAACCAACATGGCACACGTATACCTGTGTAACAAACCTGCACGTTGTGCCCATGTACCCTAGAACTTAAAGTTTAATAAAATAAAAAAGGTAAAATAAATAAATAAATAAATATAAAAGAGGTGGTGAAAGCAGGCATCATATCTTGTTCTCAGTCTAAAGAGAAAACATTTTTCATCTCTCATAATTAAATATGCAGCTAGCTGTGGGTTTTGTAGATGTATATTGAGGAAGTTCCCTTCTATTTCTAGTTTTCTGATAAGGTTTTGTTTGTTTGCTTGTTTCTTTTTTAACATGAATGGATGGCTTAACATGAAACAATTAATAGTGTTATTCACTGTATCACCAGTATAAACCAGTAAAAATTCTCGAACTTACACTTTCATCTCAAAAGACATACAAAAATCTTTTGATAAAAATGCATCCATTCATGATGAATAAAACTTGCAAATTATGAGTAGACAAAAACTTCCTCTGGGAAGGGTAGGGGAAAGAAGAGGATAAAGAGGAATTTGTTAATAGGTACAGATATACAGTTTGATAGAAGAATTAGACCTAGTGTTTAATATCTCAGTAGACTGACAATTGTCTCCAATAATCTATTTTATATCTCAAAATAGATAGATGGGAATAATTTGAATATTTCTACCATAACGAAGAGACAATAGTAACAGTGAATATCCTGATTATACTAATTTTATATTTTATCTTTAAAAATTATATGAATGTATTAAATTATTGCATGTACCTTGAAAGTTAAAAATAATAATAATTTCCTTAAGGTGATAAAGGTATCTACCAAAATATCCTACAGAATAATCTTATTTTATTATGTTTTTACTGAACATCGGTATCTTAATGAAAGGGAGAGAATGAAGAGGTCAACAGACTGATGGTCCAATGAACTAGAAGGAATGGTATATTGAGAGTAATTGAGAAAATGGGATAAAGGAAAGTAGAAATCTAAATTTATTCTTTTTAGAGCAGTTATCATACATAATTGTTTCCATGTCCTGCAAATTCCCTGTGCTCCACCTATTCATACATCTCTCCTAACTGATATCCTAGCAACCATTGATCTTTTGTTGTCTTCATAGTTTTGCCTTTTGCAGAAGATCATACAGTTGGAATCCTATAGTCTAAAACTTTTTTAGACATTCTTCTTTCACTTACATATATGCATTTAAGTTTCCTTCTTGTCTTTTTGTAGATGATAGCTCATTTTTTAAGATTACAGAATAATATCAGCAATGATAGCTCATTTTTTTAAATTACTGAATAATGTTTCAGTGTATGAATGTACCTCAGTTTGGTTAGCCACTCACCTACTGAAGAATATCTTGATTGCTACCATTTTTCATACAAATGCAGGTTTTGTGTGTACATGTTTCCAAATTATGTAGGTAAATACCAAGAAACACAATTACTTGATCATGTAATAAGTCTGTTTTCCTTTGTAGGAAACTTCCAGTCTCTCTTCAAATATGAATATCCCATTTCACATTTCCACAAACAGTGAAAGAGAATTTCTGTTGCTTCATATCCTTACTAGCATTGGCATTGTTTTTGTTGATTTTTAACAGCTCTGTATATGCTTAGATCATTTGCCCGTGTCTCTGTTAGGAGACTTCTACTTTATCTTTTGTTTTCAAACTTTGATTAAAATAAGTTTTGAGATGCAGAGTTTTAAAACTATTTTATCATTTTTTTCTATTACGGCCTTAGGCATTTGGGTCATACTTAGAAACACATTCCTGCTTACTAGATAATTAGAAGAAATTCTACTACGAGTTCTTCTAATAACAGTAATTTCACATTTAAATGTATTTATTTTGTCAATGTGCAAATTTGGAATCGACTTATATTTAAGAGTTAAGGTATAATTTCAGCACTTTTTCTTTCCAAATGACCTTCCAATTATCTTCATGGCACTTCCAGAATATCTTTCCCTATGAATAGAAGAATGTAGAAATATATTCTGCCTTTTTTTTTCTCATTGACTTATGACCAGGCTCCAGCTAGTCATTCTGTGTTTTTCAAGAGAGGTCAGAGGCAATTGAATGTGTGTGTGCGTATGTATGTATATACATGTGTCTACATATGTATATGTATGTACACATGTATATGTATACACACATATATACATGTATATGTATATACATGCACATGTGTGTACACACATGTATATATATACACACACATTCAATTGCCTCTCGCTTCTCTAGAGAAACACAGAGAAAAAGGAGAAAATATCAATTTCCTACATTTTCTATGAGTATTAAAATGAGATACCAGATTGCCTGATAAAATACTAAATACAAAATTAAGTGTTCATTAAATGGTGTCTATCACTAATATTATTACATACTGAAAATCATGTTTTTAGAAACTAATAACGCGAAGGAAAAAAGTTAATGGAATTTATGACAACTTACCCAAATAACGTGGAATGATATATCCTACAAAACGCTCGTTTCCCACAGCTATTGGAGGACCACTTCATGCATGTTCTATCAGTCAGAGCACCATTTTATATATTGGAGCTAGCATTCCTCCTGCAACAGGAGAAGAGAAGGTGTCAATACAGGGAACGTATTTCAAATGTGTCTGGATAATATTTCACATTGATTCATAATGGATAAAGTAAAAGTTAAACTTGTTGGAGGATTCTTCCACTGTTTTGGCCTAAATCTGCCCAAGAATCGAGATTATAAGGAATCTCAAAGTCCCGAATTATATAGTAGTGTTATAGACATGTTTTATCTACCCTCCCCTCTCTACACACATAGGGAAGAAGAAGCATTATATGCCTGTACACTCTGTTCTCCTTACAATATCAATTAACTTCACGCTGATTAGTAAAAGGAAGAATGTTGTTAGTAAAATAGGACTGTTATATTGTTTCATATGGGATGTTATTAGGCAAGGAGAGATGGAACTGTGGGAATAGAAGTATATCTTTATGTTAAAAGAAAAAGATTCTCAGCTTAAATGCTGTACAGACAAGACTTTTCAACACTCTTTTAAGAAAATTAAAATGTGAGTTCTCACACCAGCACCCCATGGCCAGAGAAGTGCGGGCCCAGATTCAGAGATTGCTTGGCTCTTGGCAGCTTATACCTCTTTCTGGGTTCACAGCTCTACTTCCTTCTTCTTGATATCACTTGTGCCCATAATCCAGCATTTTCTCTCTACTGATTTTGTGGATTTTTAAATACTTCTGAAGCAACTAGGGCTTTCCAAGTTAGACTTGGAAATTTAGACTACAGTGCTAAATTTCATTTGTTAGTTCTGATTATTGTTCTGATCACAATAATGCATATGTTTTCAGTGTTCTATCTTTTAGTCAATTTCTATTTGTAGTGCATTATTTTGCACAATGTGTGGCTTTTCAGGGACATATGTTGTGTATAGCAGAAGTGTCCATCTGCTCCTAATCCTATTTTAATAAATTCTGAGATTGACTCCTGGTTCTAAGCAGAGGAAATCTTTTTTTTTTTTTTTGAGATGGAGTCTCGCTCCATCATTCAGGCTAGAGTGCAGTGGTGCAATCTCAGCTCACTGCCACCTCCACCTACCACGTTCAAGCAATTCTCCTGCCTCAGCCTCCCTAGTAGTTGGGATTACAGCAGTGTGCCACCATGCCGGCTTATTTTTGTATTTTTAGTAGAGATGGGTTTTGCCATGTTGGCCAGGCTGGTCTCAAACTCGTGACTTCAGGTGATCCACTCACCTTGGCCTCCCAAAGTGTTGGGATTACAGGCGTGAGCCACTGCGCCCAGCCTAGCATACGTAATCTTATCAAAATTTTAGGGACATGACAGTGGAGAGCTGTCCTTCAGATGGTAGCACTGAAGTATTCATGACTTTATTTTGTTCTTTTTTTGTGTTGTGATGAATACTTTCCTTTTGTCACATAAAAATCGTAATGATCCATATATCACGATTTTCTTAATTCCATTTATTTCTCACGGTTTCAATTTTCTGAGAGTGAGAAATCTTAGAATGACAATGAATTGAGGCCAATGAATATGAGGAAAACTGGTAGTAAGAAAATGGGTGAGAAATTTGCAGGTATCAAAAATCACAGCCGTCCTTAAAAACTGAAAAAAATATGTCAACAATTTATTATTGCAATTTTAAAACTTCTCATAACTCATTTTATAAATAACTTTTTCAATTTAATACTCTACAGGCCTTCCACAATTTACACATATATTGTATTCAAGACGATTATTTTTGAATTGGAAGCTTAGTGCTCTGTGTATTTTTCCCATGGAACCATTTAGAGTCCATTCTGCCATATACTGAGCACATCAAAATAGGATGCTCAGAATTAGAATGGCAAAATTCATTTTTTCTATTTTATATTGCCAAAAATATTGCTTCTACTATTATTTCCACATATCAGAAAGAGTGCTAACTACCCAGATTCTATATTCAGCTTCTGTGGTCCAGCTGCTAGGAGTGAGATATCTCCATTGAATCTGGAGGTAGAGAACTGCCAGGGTATACAGAAGCTGGATTAGATTAGATTAGAGATACAGAAAAGAGAATACAAGGAAGAGAACCAATGGAACCCTGCAGCATCTCCATCTCCTCCCTCCTATTCCCTTTATATTTCTTCTTCTTCTTTTTTTTTTTTTTTAACCTTTGAGGAACTGTGACCTTCTCATCACATATACTTCTTGGACAACTTCTTCATTGTAATTTGGCCATCATAGAGTTACACTTTTTTCCTTTACTTGCAAAGGTTCCAGAAATTGACCCCTCCCATTTTCTTTTCCTTCTGCTATCAAAGGTTGCCAGGATCAGTCCTCTGCACCAAACCCTAGAGGAATGATGCCCTTTTTCTACTTCCCAGGGATAAGCACATAACATTTACAGTTCTTACAAACGTGCACTCACGAAGATTAGAGTAGATATTACTTAACAATAACAGGCACCAGTGTGCTAAAAATGGTAAATGGCAACAAGAAAGATAGTAATATCCTAAATATTTTTCTCATCACCTTTAAATATTTATAAACAAGTCTTTAGCCTCTACATTCTTACTGTTTGCCAAGAGAAACATGATTCCTTAGCTTTCCTTTATTCAGAATACTCTCTTAATCAAAAATCCACAGTTCTAGAGTCTGAGGTCTCATTTCCTTTTGCATTAACTGCTGCTAAAGCTTAACTGCCCAGCCTTACAGGACCAGGCAGTGGGAAGTGGCACAGTTAATGTCAGCTCCTGTTGTTTTGCACAGCCTCAGCCTGGCCAGATTCCCAGGCCTCCCAAGTTGCTTTAGGCCTTCCCTAAATAGTGTTTCAGTTTAGAAGGAAGGTCCCCCATTCTGCCTACCTGGGATAAATATTCTTAACTTTCTGAAAGGAGGAAACTTTGAGAACCACCTGTCTTTCAGTGGTTTAGATTGTAATCAAAATATGATAATTCCTTATTCTTAACAGATAGATTTGAACCAGAAATAACAATTAAAATGCTCTTTTAGGTAACATTTTCCTCCGTCTCTTATTTTCATTGATCGTAAAAAATAATGAATCTTACTTATTCCTTTTTTAACTTTCTCATAATTGAAAATTAATTACATTTAGTCTTTATTCTTTGATACAAATATTTATATCTTACATTTATTACTATTATTTATATCTTAAAACGGAAATCCACTGCAAGTGATTTCAATTCAGGTTGAATAATCCTGAAATAATATAAAGTCAAAGAAACATTAAACATCATTAAAATATTAAACTAAGCATCAAAACATTTCTCAGTATCGTTTTTCTTCATGATATAATACAATCCTTCATGTAAATGGCCCACATTATATAAAGTTATATTATCAGTTGTTTTAAAAGGCAAACACCAGAATGATAATGATAACAATTATTACTTCCTTCTTTATTGAAGGCATTATGATTTCAAGACAGTTGAATGAATATTTTCACATTTGGTCCTTATGAAAATCTTATGAGTAAGCTTAGAACAGACTTTCTTATGTCCGTTAAAAACACTGATTTTGTACGGTCTATTCAGTCCTGATAGCTCATATGAAAAGACTAGATATTTGTTCTCAGGGTAAATCTTAGCAGACCTCTTTTTGCCACCTTATTTCTGTTATCAACGTTAATGAAAAAGCTTACTAATATGATTCATAAATTACACAATATATCCAGAGGAGTCAAAAACGTTTTCTGTATTCTAGTGTCTAGTACATAACTGCCATCTTAAAGGTAAGGAACTTATTTATTTATTTATTTATTTATTTTGAGATGGAGTTTCGCTCTTGTTGCCCAAGCTGGAGTGCAATGGCGGGATCTCGTCTCACTGCAACTTCTACCTTCTGGGTTCAAGCAATTCTCCTGCCTCAGCCTCCCGAGTAGCTGGGATAACAGGCACGGGCCATCAAACCCAGTTAATTTTTTTTGTATTTTTAGTAGAAAGAGAGTTTCACCATGTTAGCCAGGCTGGTCTCGAACTCCTGAACTCAGGTGATCTGCCCACCTTAGCCTCCCAAAGTGCCGGGATTACAGGCGTGAGCCACCGCGCTGGACCAGGAACACATTTATAGCCTTGCTTAGAAATTTACTCGCTCTTGCATTTAGAAAGCTATTTCCACAATTTTGTTTTTCTGTGGTCAATGAATGTTGCTACCATCCCCGTGGTAACACCTACCAAGTGAAATGAAATTATAGTGCAGTAGTGGAGGAGATGGTTTGGGGTTGGGGAGGTGACCAAGATTCGAAATTCCATTTTTACTGAAATACTGAATTAACTGATGAAAAGGTGTTTTTCCCCTTGAACTGTTGGATGACTGTATTTTTTTCAGAGCTAAGTAGCTGGCATCATTCAACAGTTACTAAGCACCTCCTAGGAGATGCTATGCTAGTCATGTTCTTCAGCATAAAGAGCTAAATGATGCTTCCTTTCAACTGAGTGACTAGAACAAGTAAGTCATTTAACCTTTCTTAGCCTCAGTTTCCGTGTTTGCTAAGTGAGGATAATAATACTTATCTCATATGTTATGAAAATCTTCAACACAATGAACTAGCACTGTAAACCTCAATTTTATTTACATGTTGTTTCCCCTTAAAGTTTGTAGGAGAGTTATCATTTATTAAGGTTCTCAAAAGTATTCAAGAACACCTATAAGATTAAAAGGGGCAAAAATTAAGTTAAACATAATATAATAAAAGTTAAACGTATAGTTATTTTTTATTTTTTATTTTTTTATTTTTTTATTTTTTTATTTTTTTATTTTTTTGAGGTGGAGTCCCGCTCTGTCGCCCAGGCTAGAGTGCAGTGGCCGGATCTCAGCTCACTGCAAACTCCACCTCCCGGGTTTTACGCCATTCTCCTGCCTCAGCCTCCCGAGTAGCTGGGACTACAGGCGCCCGCCACCTCACCCGGCTAGATTTTTGTATTTTTTAGTAGAGACGGGGTTTCACCGTATTAGCCAGGATGGTCTCGATCTCCTGACCTCGTGATCCGCCCGTCTCGGCCTCCCAAAGTGCTGGGATTACAGGCTTGAGCCACCGCGCCCGGCCACGTATAGTTATTTTTTAGGAGACACACACACACAAAACCAACCAACAAACAAACAAAACAAAGGAAACTCTTTTAGCTCTGCTTTTGCAAAGGACAGCAACAATTTGTTAGCCCAGTAGAGGGCACTGAGGGCAGTGAAGCCATGTCTATTTAAGGAAGAAGTTTCTTTCATAAGGAGATTGTCAAGAGGAAATCATCAGGAAGGGGAAGTTATCTTATCTACTGAGGTCTCTCTCAAATATTACATTTCTCAAGGGAGATTTTGGGAAAGTAGAGGTTGCAGTTCATTCCTGGTTGTGTTCTCTGATAAGTGCCTGACATGTATTTTTCATTGTAATTGAGTTTCAGTGGTGGTTGTACCCTGTCTGCATACTACACACACAAGAGGCAAGCTGACATTTGTTATCAACTTGTATCTTCACTCAGGGAAAAGGTTAGCATGCAGGAGAATTGGGGGACTTGCAGGTAGAGATAATATTTTCCTAAAAGTTGGCTTAAAATCTTCAACAATTCAGTGGAAATGATAGATGCGTGTGATACAGTTAATATACGTATACAGTAACAATCACACTTCTACATTCACATGCATGTACACTCACACTATTCCCCGCATGCTCATACTCACATGCCTCACTCACATGCACACACCCATGCGTCGTTATCATGTAAGATGTTTATCGTTGTAATGTGACTCCTGCTTTACATGTGATATTGAGCAGCTCTGTATTTTGATAGACCTCTCACGGGATGAATTCATCACTAAAGCACCCTGTGAAGCTAAATGTGCTACTTCATTTAATTATTGAAGAATATATTCTTAATAAAACAGATGTAATTTAAATTGATACTCTGTTGTTCTCATGAATGACAATAACCCATCACGATCTGTTGTTTCTTGAGATGATTTCCGGTTAGATCTAATAAAAACCTATCAATAGGCAGTATAGATAGGGAATGTTTGTCTTACTGTTTGCAAAAGATTGAAAAAAAGTTCTAAGTCATTTCATAGCTGAGCCAGATCAATGAACTGTAAATTTTTAAAAAGTTTTTAAACACTGCCCTCTTTAGGGCTATTTAAGATTAACATTTTGTTAGTCATAAGCTTACATGATGCCCACATCTCTGTGAACAGCAAGATCCCAAGATTTTGAGGCATCTGTGGGTACCAAGGCTCTCATCCCATATGGTTTAGTGTATCACTTAATTCCACGCACTCTTCCACTCCTTTCATGTCATTCAAAGCCCTCCATTTTGCTTAAGAAAACTCATGTCTGCTACCAGCAAAATGTTTACATTTATATTCTTTGCAATCTTTTCACATTTTTATTGAAACAAAGCCTATCTCCCAACGACTCTCTTTCCATGCATCCATCTCAAGTGAGGGCCATTTTCTTCCCATATCCTGTGTATTAATGGGCTTGAAATGTAGTTGTCCTTGATCATTTTTTACCACTTCCATACCTGAGTCCCTCTTCTGAAAGACTTCTAGATTCCAGGAAGAGGTGCACCACCCTCATCTACCATACTCTAATCTCGCTGTTGAACATAGCTATGGGCAGGCACACCACCATTCCATCATTTCTTGATGATTTTCATTAGAAGGTCTCTGTCATTTTTGTCAAAATTTCTGCCACTTTTTCTAATTGTCTCAATATCCACCTAGATCATTCTCCCAACGCTCTGGCCTTCCAGTGTCTTGACCTCTTCTCTGGAAATCTTACCTCTTCAACCCATAGTCAGCCCATCAGAACACACTTAAAATTCTCCATTTTGAGCATCACTGTCATCATAACCACCTCCTAACTTTAAAATTTACTCCCTTTAATACACCTGCTGCAACAATCTTCAGCCCCCTATAGCTCTTCAGGCCCTTCTCTTCCTCTAACTTTTCACAGGCTATGTGTAGTTTCACCTCTTCACTTCCTTTCTCAATGTGATCTCTTGTTATAATCACTCTTCTGAATATATTCTGTACTTTTTTTTCCCGTTTCATCCTTTATTGTACTAAACAAACAAAAATGCTTTCATCTAACCCTTTGCTTCTTCTGTACCTATATACAAAGAGCTGCCTTGCTGGAGGAAATAATTCATGCATGCTGACAGGACTCACTTTAATTTCATAAGCATGAACATTCAAGGGGTCTCCAGGCAATTCAGCAAGAGTTTACTGGTACATTTTCCCAGTCACTATATTCTTGCAGTCTTCAAGATTGCTAGTTCACATGTCCTGATCTCATCTCACCTCTTTCTTTTCTTCCACCTTACTCACAGCTGATTATCTTGCTTTTTATTTAATAGAGAAAATACAAGCAATTAGAAAAGAATTTCAATACTCTTGCACCACTACCGCTACACATTTACTTGCCTTTTACCCACACAGCCAACCTTCCCTTCTACTACAGGGCAAAACTGTCTCTTTGTTGATATCTCTCTTCATCTTCCTCTTTACTCATTCCACTTCTCTCCTGGGTTAACAACTGTCTTTTCCTCTACCTGACAATTCTCATCAGTATGCAAGCATGCTATTATATCTAGAGTTAGGCATAAACAGAACTTTTGATGCCACAACCCTGCCAGCTACCACACCATTTCTCTGCTTCTTTTTATAACACTTTTCCTGTAAAGGATTTTCCATACTGGCTGCTTGCACTTCCCCTTCTTGCATTTTCTGTTGATTCCTTACTAAACAGTCTTTTATTCCCACCTCTCATCTTCATGAATTACTTTTGTTTAGGTTAAGTAACCCGCACATAATGACACCCAATGGTCACTTTCTAGTCCCTAACTCCTATGAGCTCTCAGCAACCCTTGAAGCAATTACTACTACTTCCTTTTTGATACATGGTTAATTAGGCTTTGGGGACACTCCCCCTTCTTAGTTTTTCCCATAGGATCTCCTTTGTAGTTTTCTTCATTGGTTTCTCCTTCTACTATTGATTTATAAACTTAGAGTCCTTGGTCCTAGGATCTTGTTTCTGTCTGTACTCAGTCCCTAGAAGATCTCATTAATTCCATGGATTTAAATACCATCTGAATGTTACTCAGTCTAAAATGTATGTTTGTGGCTTCAAACTTTCTCCTGAACGTTGGATTGCGTATGTGGCATTGTTACTAGATATCTAGAAGGCAGATCAAATTTTTGGAGATAGAACACATTCTCACTTCTCCACTTCCTGCAACCTATTCTTCCTTAGTGTTTCCCATTTTGTTCAATAGTGCCACCATCCTTCCAGAATGTAGCCAGAACCCTGGGATCATCCTTAAATTCTCTTTGTCAAAGGCTACATTCAATCTAACAGCAAACCTTATTGGCTTTGCATTAAAAAACAAAACAAAATGAAGACTGGAACTCAAATCACTTTCCATTCTAACATTGCATCTTCATTCAAGCCTTCATATTGTGAAAGACAATCAAAGCCTCTGTTTTTTCTGATTTCATTGTCTTCCCAAAACATACTTCATGCACAGTCAGAGTGATCTAGTTAGGTAAGTCAGCTGTGCAATGCTAATGCGTAAACCCCCTGGGGCTTCCCAAAACATTCAGAATAAACTCCACTCTTATTGGTGACCTTTCCTGTGACCCACATGATCTGGACCATGCTAGCTCTCTCACTGCACTTTTTCTCTCTCTTCTTCACACTTTTTTCTGACCTTGTATTATACATGTTGAGTATGCTCTACACCAGGGCCTTTGTCTTTGCTCTACTTTACCTAGATCGTTCTTCCCTGTCCTTATTTAGCATGGTTTGTACCTTCACTCTTCATGTCTTCATCAAAGGACTTCCAATGTACAATATTTGAACTAGTGTCTCTTACCTATCCCACTTTCTGTATTTTCTTACTCTAATTTATTTTTCTTTCTAGTGCTTCATAATTACCCTATTTTACATATTTCCTTGCTTATTTGTTTGCTGGTTCTCCTACACCCATCCACTCCCCTATTCCCCATCCCCACTGGAAGCTAGTAAAGTTCTATCACCTTATTTTCACAGGGGCATCCTCAGTACATAGAACTGTACTTGACACATATGGATATATAATAAGGGAATGTCCTCTCTCTTACTTAGTCTTGTTTTAACAATGACTTATGATGTAAGCATTATAAAATCATTAGTAGAATGAAGTTTATATTTTTGTTCTACAGTCAGCTTAGTAAATATTCTTTCAATAAAATCAAAGGCTGCTGAGATATTAATAATTAATAATGTTTTGAGAAGTGATAACATTGATTTGATCACATTCTTAATAAAATAAAACTATTATAAATAATGAAAGTGATTTTTTCTTACCTTTTTTTCTTTTTTTTCTTTGTTATCTTTTTTTCTTGCCAATATATTTTATTTTTTTAACTTTTAAGTTCAGAGGTATATGTGAAAGTTTGTTATATAGGTAAATTTGTGTCATTGGGGTTTTTGTTGTACAGATTATTTCATCACCCAGATATTAAGCCCAGTACCCACTGGTTATTTTTCCTGATCTTCTCCCTCCTCTCAGCCTCCACCCTCTAATAGGCCCCGATGTCTTTTGTCCCCTTCTTATGTGTCTATGTGTTCTCATCATTTAGCTCCTGCTTATAAGTGAGAACATGCAGTATTTGGTTTGTTGTTCCTGCATTAATTTGCTAAGGACAATGACCTCCGGCTCCATCCATTTTCCTATAAAGGACATGGTCTCATTCTTTTTTAAAGCTGTATAGTATTCCATGGCGTTTAAGTACCACATTTTCTTTACCTACTCTACCACTGATGGACACTTAGGTTGATTCCATGTCTTTGCTGTTGTGAATAGTGCTGCAATGAAGATACACAAACATGTTGTTTTTTTTAAACCCTTTTTGTCTCATAAAGTAGTATAAATTAAGATCTTAAAACCTATTGGCATGCAAATTAGTAAGGAGTTTGAGGTGATTTTCTGTAAGTTAATAAATCTGTAATTTGGCAAATATAAAAGGTTCTCCTTTTGAGTAGACAATATTTTACATTAAGGTGGAGTTATATCTGTAGAATAAATTAGTAGGATTAATTCGACAAGATCTGGGGGCAGGGTTAAATTTAAACAACTGTAAACTCAGTTTACAAGTCTATATTCATTTTAACAAAAGTTAAAAACACATTTGGTTTTTTCCCCTATGATGTCATGCTGTTAGCTGACAGTGAACGTGTGATCAACTATGTTGGCTTTAAAAGTAATAATTACATGTTAACCCAGGTCAACATACTTATTCATGCAAATTTTTAAGATATACATGCACGTTTTTACATGTTTTTAGTTTTTAGGTGATTCAATGATCAACTTGATCAGTAGGGTATGCATTCCTCCCCAACTCTCCATTCTTATCTTGTGCTACACCCTTCTCACTCGGTATGTTTCCGTTAACTAGCTTCTTTTTATTTCTCAAATACACCAGCTCTTTCCTGCCTAGACCCCCTCTCTGAAATCACTTTATTTGGCTAACTTTTCTTTAGATCTTTAGATTGAATGTCACTTCTTTAGAGATGTACTCTCTGAGTCCTCTCCTTCACAACCCCTCACCTCATTCCCAAATTAGATTTTCCTTTTTTTCCCTTTAAGAATAAATAGATTTTTTTTCTTCATGAGGACTGAGAGCAACTTGTAATTCTGGGTTTGATTTAAAGCATATTTGTTTTATGTCAGTCTTTCCTGTCATTTTCTAAGCTGTATGATAAGTAACTAATTCATTTTATGAGAAATTCTTCTTCATTAAGCATGATATCTTATCTAAATATATATCTAATGAGTAGAGAAAGGCATGAATTATTTTTGTGTACTTTTCTTTAGTCTGTAAGCGTATTATGGGAGACTAGGTCAAAAGCCATGCTGTACATGGATTGAAAGTTTTGGAATTTCATTATAGACTGAAGATTACAGTCACAGTTCCTGAATATTTTCTTCCAATGAGATCAATAGATGATTTATCATATCTAGCTTATTAGGATTCAAAGTAACTCAAAATTAAATGTTCTCTTAGAATCATACAGATATTCTTCTACAGTTGAGGTGTTATGCCCAGACCGTTTATTCCCCGAAGAAGACCACCAGAGTCCAGAGTCAAAGCCAAGCGGCAAGGATCTTTACCGCAAGTTCGAACTTGATCCCTCCGTTCCACAACATACAAGAGGGCCCCGAACAATGCGTGCGCTCGCTTTTTATAGCCCGATGTAAATAGGACTTGTAAGATTACAGAGGAACAAGGGAATTCTTTAGGTTACAGCATTACAATTGGTTAACATATTAAGTTATACATTTAGCGGTGATCTATTGGTTCCCATGCTTTCAGTAAAACTACAAACAGCTGTGTTGTTATCAGGGATTTTTTCCAGGTGGTGTTTTTCTAAAGTTGAGATATATGGTGGGACGTGTTTGTACTGGGCTCAGGAAGTTGAGAGATATGAGAGATATATGGTGTTTGTACTGGGCCCAGGAAATTGAGAGATATATGTTGTTTGTACTGGGCCCAGGACTGAGGAATGTGCCTGATTTCTTTCAGAGGCAATTGTCTGTCTGTCTCTTAAGGTTCTTACTAAGAGAAGAAAATACGGAATCTAGAAGCAAAATTATTAATTATGGCATTGAAGGATCACAGTAATAGTAAGAAAATTCATTCTCAGAAAATTAAAATGTGACAAAATATAAATTTAAGTTCTCAATTTATTGTGGAAGAATATGTATATCATTAAGTGTGTTTATAGTCTGTTACATATGAAAATGTGTTAAAAAGGCATACTTACCTGACAGCATAATATGTGAGGGGCCTCCAATTGAAAAGGAAAAGTAACTCAAGGCTTGCATTGCAATATAAATGTCAAATTTCCCTGCACAAGCATCACCTCTAGGGCATTCACCCAAAGAGACCGAGTAATTTCTGCTTTGGAGATCAAGTACTTCCACACAAGTACACTTATAAAACACCTAAAACAATAGTTCTGGAATTATTACACTTGAGTGCTAATTCAAAATGCATTTTCACACCCAATGGGGCTATAAATATATCCCATTGTATTTAAAGAATTCACATTCACTAAAACTCAAGTATTTAGTTAAAAATTCTAAAAATAGAGTTAATAAATGAAGAGTAAAATGTTTTCCTAGATTCCTTTCTATACAAGAAATTTTAATTCATTATTAACATTTAATTCACCCTTTCTTTTAAAATTACAAATTGAAGAAATTAGTATCTGAAACTCTGTATTTACTTTTTTTCATTAATATGAATTGTTTTAAATTCATATTAATGAAAAATTAATAATAATTCAATAGGGTATCAGTTGAAAGAAATTTCTAAGAAGCAAAGCATTCAAGATGTGGCCTGGCTATTTCTAATAGCCTATACATAGATATGGGAGCAAATAAATAATTTAGGGAGCAAATAAATAATTTAAAGTTGGAGCTTATATTTAAAAGGGAAGCAGAGTGTAAAAGTTTGGAAAATGTGAAAAACTAGCAGCCTAGCCATGTGGTAAAGATAAAAAAAAAAAAAGGTTTTTGTGGGGAGATAAATGCAAGCATGTTGCAAACACTTATTAGAGATATTAGCATGACTAAAGGAGAGTCAAGTGCTAACATCCAAGACAATGGATAAAGGGCCTAAAGTCATTTCTGAGATCCTCTAGGCCGCCTCTCCCTAGAGACCTAAGAGAAAAGAAAGCAGTTTTCTGAACCAGGCCCATGGCCTTGTTTTCATGAGCAGCCTTGAGGGACTGATTCTGTGTCCTGGCTGCTCTGGTTCCAGCCTCAGCTCAAAGGGACTCAGGTGCAGCTTGGGTCACAGGTCCTGAGTGTGCAAGCCATAGATTTGTCAGTTTCCACGTGCTGTTAAGTCTGTAGATGCTCAGAATGCAAGCTTGAAGAAGGCCTGGGTAGTTTCCATCTAGATTTCAAAGGATGTATGGAAAAGCCTGCGTGCCCAGGTAAAAGCCTGCTACAGAGGTTAAACCCCTACAAACAAGCTCTACTAGGGAATGCTAGTGGTGTTAAAGTGCCCACATACAGTCCACCTGGGCACTTTGAGGAGCTATGGAAAACGGGCTGTTGTTCTCCAGACCCGAGAATGGTACAGCCAACAGAAGCTTGTGGCCTTAGTGTGGAACAGACTGAAGCACACAATTCCAACCCATCAGAGCAGCCACAAGAGATGCCCCCTGCAAAGCCACAGAAATGAAACTGCCTGAGGCCTTGGGAGTCAGCCTTTTGCACAAGTGTGCCCTATATGCAGAACATCAAGTCAAAGGAGATTATTTTGGAGCTTTAAGATTTAATGACTGCCCTGTTGAGTTCCAGACATGTGTGAGACCTATCGCCCCTTTCTTTTGCTTTATTTCTCCTTTCTGGAAAGGAAATGAATAACCCAATGCCTGTACTACTATTGTATTTTAGGAGTAACTAAATTAGTTTTAATTTCACAAGCTCATAGTGAGGCACTAAGTGGCTAAGTTGGCTGGACTTCCTGGGTCAATAGGGACTTCCCTAAGGGGATTTTCCCCTAACCCAAAATGAGTCATAGCGGCAAGCTAAGGGATTGAAACTTCAACCAATCATATAGGGAGTTTAAGCTCTAGCTGCAAGCCTGATGTTTTTAATCAATCAGGCCCACCAACCCACAAGTGGAGAGAAAATAAGCTAATTCTATAGGACAGAGAAAGGAAAACAGGAGAGGTCATAAGGGGATATAAGTATAAGACACCCAAGCCAGAAACAGCAACCCTTCTGGGTCCCCTTCCACTACATGGAAGCCGTACTTTCACTTTTGCTTTAATAAATCTTGCCGCCACACACTCTAGGTCTGTGCGTTTCTCTTATCGAGCTATAACACTC
Source organism: Rhinopithecus roxellana (assembly GCF_007565055.1). Classification (NCBI taxonomy): domain Eukaryota; kingdom Metazoa; phylum Chordata; class Mammalia; order Primates; family Cercopithecidae; genus Rhinopithecus; species Rhinopithecus roxellana. The sequence goes on along the minus strand of NC_044558.1, from coordinate 128,614,770 downwards.
GCCACTGCAGTCCACAGCTTCATTCCTTGAAGCCCGTGAGACCATGAACCCTTCCATCAAGAAAAACCTTCGATCGGGAGACTTCTTGTCTCAATAGTTGAAGGAACTCATCTCCAGAAGAGACTTTGAATTTTGGATCAGATTTTGATTTAGTTGATGCTGGAACTATTGAGAAAGGGTGATTATATTTTGCAATGTGAAAAGAATATGATGTTTTTTGGGGTGCAGGGACAGAATGACATAGTTTGGATGTTTGTCCCCTCCAAATCTCATGTTAATATGTTAAGAGAGGAGAAAGCAAAAAACCCAGCCAGGCAGCCAGTTAGGCTGCATCCTCAGTTGAATTCGGTTGAATTCCTTTCAAACAAAAGAACAGCCTGCAGCCACAAATAAGGGAACTTGCACAGAGGGGCTTGCCTAAGACATGCCCACAGCCACACAAATAAGAAAGGCTACACAGGTGACTTGCCCAGACATGTCTGCAATGGAAAATTGCATCCCCTGACACATGCGAAGTAAGGGGAACAAAGGAATATGGAGCAACTCAAGCTAAGGGCCCACATGCACACTAAGAGGATGGGGTGGAGACACCGGAAAGTTGTGCCTTTGCAAATAAGATGCCCACCCCTTATTTTTTTATTTTTTTATAAAAGCTTTTGCATTCAACTGTAAAAACGGCAACACTTTTCCAGGCCCCCTCTTCACAGCAGAGAGCTTTCTACTTTAGCTTATTAAGCTTCCACTCCAACATCACCCTTGGTGTCTGCACTCCTTAATTTTGCTGGTGCTGAGACAAAGAACTCCTGGTACTACCTTAGGCAACAAGAGACTGGTACATTGTGGTGCATTGGAGAGACTGCATCAGTGTGATTTTCAGTGTTGCAGGTGGGGATTGGTTGGAGATGAATAGATCATGGAATTTGATCCCTCATAAATAGACTAGCACCATCACTTAGTAATCAGTCAATTCTCACACAGTTAATTTACATCAGATCTGGTTGCTTAAAAGTCTGGGATTTCCCCTCTTCTCTCCCTTTTGCACCTGTTGTCACCATGTGACATGCAGGCTTCTTCTATCACTTTCCACCATGATTGTAAGCTTCCTGAGGCCTCACTAGAAGCAGATGCCACTATCATGCTTTCTGTAAAGTCTGCAGAACCATGACCTGATTAAACCTCTTTTCTTCATAAATTACTTAGTGTCAGATATTTATTCATAGAAAAGCAATTACACTAATACTTGAAGTATGTTACTTCAATGAATAATTTCAACTGTAATGGATGGGAAGATGCAAGCTCTATTCCATCAGTCTGTTTTGTGCTTATGGCTCTCTCACTTCCACTCACAGAGTCATTTTTGTCCATTTTTTCAATAGGAATTTTGGACATTCTTTTCAAGGAGTTGAGTCTGGTGTAAATATTCTCAGGACCAGGCAAAATTTGAGAATATTTCCTTCTTAGGATTATTTAGACACTTCTAATCACAAAGAGATTGTGTTGTTTTTAATTATTTTATTTGTGGTTACATAGTAGATATGTATATTAATGGGGTATATGAAATATTTTGATACAGGCATGCAATGTAAAATAAGCACATCATGGAAGATTATTAAAATAATCTTGAAAAAATTCTTAAACAAATGGTAATCTATGGGATACAGGAAAAGCAGTGCTAACAGGGAAGTTTATAGCTATAAGTGCCTACACCACAGGTGTTTTCTTGTTGTTCTGTGGTCTTTTCATCCTTCTTTCTTTCTTCCTATCTTCCTCAAGTGCAGGTGATTTTCTTTGGTGATATAATTTATATTTTGCTTTTTATTTTTTTGTGCATCTATTGTGTGTTTTGTTGGTTTGGGGTTATCATGAGGCTTGCATGTACTATCTTATAACTCATTATTTTTAACCTAATAACAATTTAACACTACTTACATGAACAAACAAGCAAAAATCAAAGTAATAAAAACTCTACGCCTTAACTTTATCTCCATGATTTTTAACTTTTTCTTGTTTCTATTTATAGCTTGGCGTACCATGTCCTGAAAAGTTGCTGAAGTTGCATTTTTGATTGGTTCATCATTTAGTGTTTCTACTTAGAATAATAGATCACATACCACAGTTATGGTGCTATGACATTATGTTATGCTGCATACTTACTATTAGCAGTGAGTTTTGTACCTTTAGGTGATTATTTATTTTTCAATAATGTTCTTTTCTTTCCATTTGAAGCACTTCCTTTAGTATGTCTTACAGGATGGGTCTGGTATTGATGACATTCCTTAGCTTTTGTTTGTCTCGCTAAGTCTCCATTTCTTCTTCATGTTTGAAAGGTGTTTTTCCTGGATATATTATTCGAGGGTAAAAGTGTTTTATTGTTTTTTGTTTTTTTCCTTCAGCACTCTAAATATGTTATGCCATGCGTGCCTGTAAGGTTTCCAGTAAAAACTCCGCTGCCAGAATTTCGGAGTGCTGCTCTATCTTAATTATCTTGCTGCTTTGAGGATCCTTTTTTTATCTTTGACCTTTGAGAGTCTGATTATTAAATGCTTTGAGGTAGTCTTCTTTGGATTACATCTGCTTGGTGTTCTACAGCCTTCTTGTACTTGGATATATCTTTCTCTAAGCTTGATAAGTTATCTGGTATTATTCCTTTGAATACACTTTCTACCCCATCTCTTTCTCTACCTCCTCTTTAGGGCCCATAACAGATATGCTTTTTTGGGTCTATTTTCCATGTTGTGTAGGCTTGTTTTATTGTTTTATGTGCTTTTTTTCCCTTCATCTCCTCTGACTGTGTATTTTCAAATAACCTGTCTTCAAGTTCACTAATTCTTTGTTTTGCTTGATAAATTCTATTAAAGGATTCTTATTCATTCTTCAGTATACCAATTGTATTTCTCAGCTACAGAATTTCTACTTCATTATTTTCAATTATTTCAATGTCCTTGTTAAATTTATCTGATAAGATTATGAATTCCTTCTTTGTATTATCTTGAATTTCTGTGAGTTTCCTCAAAACAGCTATTTTGAATTCTCTGTCTGAAAGCTCACATATCTCTCTCCAGGAATGGTTCCTGGTGCCTTATTTAGTTCACTTGGTGAGGTCATGTTTTCCTGGATGGTGTTGATACTAGTAGATATTTGTCGGTCTGGGCATTGAAGAGCAAAATATTTATTGTAGTCTTGGCTGTTTGGCTGTTTGGGCTTATTTGCAGCTATCCTTCTTGGGAAGGGTTTCCAGGCATTTAAAAGAACTTGATTATTGTGATATAAGCTGTGTCTGCTTTAGGGAGGACCCCAAGCCCAGTAATGCTGAGGTTTTTGCAGACTCGTAGAGGTACCACCTTAATGGTCTTGAACAACGTCCAGGAGAATTGTCTGGATTTCCAGGCAGAGATTCTTGTTCTATTGGTATTTTCTCCCAAACATACAGTCTCCTTCTCTGTTCTGAACCAACTAAATCTAGGTTTGGAGTGGCATGAGCAGCTCTGTGGCCTCCAGAACTATGATAACATTGGGTTACACCTGAAGCCAGCACATTTCTGAGTCTTGCCCAAGGTCTGCTATAATTACTCCCTGACTACTGCCCATGTTTGCCCATGGGGCTCTATAATCAGCAGGCAGCAAAGCCAGCAAGGCCTGTGTCCTTTCTTTCAGGGTAGTGAGGTCCCCTAGGCCCCAGAGGTGCCATCCAGGAGTCAGAGACTAGAGCCAAAACTCTTAAAGGCTACCTGGTGTTCTATCATATAGTGGCTGAGGTGTCACTCAAACCACAAGACAGTCTTTCCCATTCTTCCCTCACATTTCCAAATACAGGGGAGCCTCAACCCATAGCCACAACCACTTCAGGCCCACAGGCAGTACTGCCAGACTACCGCCAATGTTTCCTTAAGGCCCAAGGGCACTTTAATCAGCTTCTATTGAATTCTGCCTGACCTGGGATTCAACCTGCAGGACAGTGGGCTCCTCTCTGGCCAAGGGCAAGTTCAGAAATGCTATCCAAGAGTCAAGTCCTGGAACCAGGGACCTCAAGAGTCTGCTTAGTGTGTTAACCCCTGTGATCTCTCTGGTATGTGAAGCCAGCAAGACTTGGAGACTCACCCAAGGCTCTCAGTGTAGTATCTGGGTATCAATATTATTGTTTATTGTTGATTAATGAGACATACCAGTCTGATGATTGATTTTTAATTTTTACCAAAGCAATTTATGCACAAATTGTAAAAATAAGATTACATCAAAAATCTCATATTGAAAATGAGTTTTTCTCTGCTTGTTATTACTGCTTTCTGGAGGCAAGCATTTACAACTCTTTTTAGCTATTTCTTCTGTTTACCTCCATATTTCTAATACTTTTAAGTACAGATTGATCCTGTGATCCTGCTAGTTTTTATTCCTGAAATACTTCGTTTTATTCAACTTCACTTTATTGCACTTCACATATTTTGGTGTTTTTTGTTTTTTTCAGATTGAAAGTTTGTGGCAATCCTGCATCAAACAAGTCTATTGACATCAGTTTTTCAAAAATATGTGCTCACTTTATGTCTCTGTGTCACATTTTGCTAATTCTCACAATATTTCAGACGTCTTCATTGTTATTGTATCTGTGATAGTGACCTATGGTTAGTGATCTTTGATGTTACTATTGTAATTGATTTGACTTGCCACTATCCATGCCCATATAATAGGTGGAACTTAATCAATAAAATTGTGTGTGTTCTGAATGCTCCGCCAACCAGCTATTGTTACATCTCTCTCCTTGGGCCTTCCTATGTCCTGAGACAGAACAACATAGAAATTAAGACAATTAATAACCTTACAATGACCTCTAGGTGTTTGAGTGAAAGAAAGAGTCACACATCTCTCATTTTAAATCAAATTTAAGAAATGATTAAGTTTAGTGAGGAAGGCATATCAAGAGCCAGGGTAAGTCAAAACTAAGCATGTTGCATTCAATAGTTAACCAAGTTGTGAATGCAAAAAGAAAGTACTTGAAGATAATTAAGAGTCCTACTTCAGTGAACACACAAATAATAACAAAGTGAAACACACTTATTGCTAATATGGAGAAAACTTCAGTAGCCTGGTTAGAAGATCAAAGCAGTCACAATGTTCCCTTAGGCCAAGTCTAATCTAGAGTAAGGTCCTACCTCTCTGTCATTCTATGATAACTAAGAGAGGTAGGAAAGCTGCAAAAGAAAAAATGCTGTAGAATTTAGTTCATGGGGTTTAAAAAAAGAAGGTGGTTTCATTACCTAAGTGCAAAGTGAAGAAGCAAGTGCTGATGTAGAAGGTGCAGCAAATGATCCAGGAAATCTAGCTAAGATGAGAGTGGCTACATTAGTCAAAATCAACTTTTCCTAATCCATTAAATCCAATAGAAATTTAACACATAATGTAATATGCTGTTTGACAATCACTGCTTGCAAATATTGGAATGTCTTTATTTCTTCATTAATATTTAAATGTATTCTAAATTTACTTGACCAAAATAATTATACATTAAGAAAGTCTGTGAAATATATAATTTTATGTGAATAACCGATATTATTGTAGCATGCATCCAGGCTAGACTTCAGGCCTCAGTATTACAGTTCAAACTGCACATTTGTTTGTTTAATAAAAAATAGACATTAGGCATTTCTTTTTACTTAGGATATTAATCTACCTCCTTCTTTTTAACCTCTACCTGTATTCTACTCATTTGTTTTATTAAGAATTACAATTACTTGAACAAGTATTTTTTCTTTTATTACACAATAACCATGCCTCTTACTTTAAATTTGTATGGATCTCATAGTCTAGCCTTAACCACAAATACATAGCTATAACATAACAATGAGTACTCTCATTTTTTCTACATATAGTTTGTTTTATTATAAATTCATAGGCTTATTAATACTTTCACCATAAAAGATGTGGAGATTCTCAGTGAAAGGGCCAGGCACTCCTCAAAAATAACATCTTACTGAATCAATGCAATGCTGTTTGGAAACACAGAAGCAGAAGTGGCTTTTTTTTCTCCCCTTAATAATGTGTTTCACTATCTGCCCCAGCGGAAGGGACAACATCTTTATTGTTATTTAAGGATTCTAAGTTTGCTTCATCCATGACACTTCCGTTTTCTGATGCATTGATATCTTTCTCTTGAAATTTTGTCTTCATGGCATAAATTAATATAATATATAAAACAAGTGATGAGACTCTTAACACTGAAGATAAGCCCAAGTAGACCTTTCTGTGGAAACAGACAAAATAGAACAATAAATCATTTTAAATCGTGTATAATAACTTACAACATTTCCTTCAGTATCCGGATCCTAAAGAAAAAAATAAAATTTAGAGATAAAATATTAAGACAATAATTCTAATAATTATTTGTATTGGGGCATAATGATAGATATTTTATTATTGTAATAGGGTTATGAAGCCATAGAAACTATGCTCCAGTTGCCTCTGGCCTTCTTCATAGCAGGAGAAAAATATACAACCCAAGCCCTCTTAAGCTATCCCACCCCACCTACAGCTGGGAGGAGAAACTGAGAAGTATGTTTGAAATTTATAATCCAGAGGTTACTGGATTATAACTAAAATAATTAAACCTAAATATAGGCCTGTAGAATGCTATCCCTTCTCCAGCACCTCACGCCCTTTTAATAAAGGCTTATCAAAGCAGTTCCTTTTACCCAATGCATTATGCTTAACTGTAATGAAAAAAAATGCCAGTCATACCAAAAGTGAAAAAAACTCAGATTGAAAAGAGTAAGTAAGCTTAAAACCAGATCTAGATATGTCAGGGATGTGGAAATTTTCAAAATGGAATTTAAAACAACTATGATTAATATGTTAAGGGTTCTAATCAATAAAGTAGACAGCATTCAAGAACAGATGGGCAATGTAAGTATAAAAATAAAAATTTTAAGACTCCAAGAAAAATGCTAAAAATAAAAAATTTTGTAGCAGAAATGAAGAATGCGTTTGATGGGTTTATTGTTAGGTAGAACACAGCTGACGAAGACTCTCTAATTTGAAGATATATCCATGAAAACCTCCAAAACTGAAAAGCAAAGAGAAACCAGACTAAAAAGCAAGCCAACTGATAGTACATAAACATTTTGAGACAATTATGTAAGTGGGTGTATGGAAAGATTAGAAGGAAAACAAAGAGAAAAGGAGCAAAATAAATATTTTTAAAAAATAATTACTGGCCAGGTGCAGTGGCTCACACCTGTAATCCCTGCACTTTGGGAGGCTGAGGCAGGAGGATCACTAGGTCAGGAGTTAGAGACCGGCGTGACCAACATGGTGAAACCCGTCTATACTGAAAATACAAGAACTAGCCAGGTGTGGTGGTGGGTGCCTGTTATCCCACCTCCTCAGGAGGCTGAGGCAGGAGAATCACTTGAACTCGGGAGGCAGGAGTTGCAGTGAGCCAAGATCATGCCATTGCACTCCAGCCTGGGCATCAGAGTGAGACTCCATCTCAAAAAAAAAAGAAAATGTTACTAAGAATTTCTCTTAAATTAATGTCAGACACTAATCACAGATTCGGGAACCTCAGAAAATGCTAAGAATTTATCCTTTGAGTTACAAACAATTCAACTACACTTCCTAAGTTATTTTAAAATATACAAATAAGTTATTATTGATCAGAAAAACTACATGTAGGTGTGTTATTTTCAAATTACAGAAAGTCAGAGATAAAGAAACTTTATCCTGAAACTAACCAGAAAGAAAAACAAATTTTATCTATGGGGAGAAAATATGTCAGGCTTCTCTTCAGAAACCATGCAAGCAAGAAGAGAGTGGAGTGAAATATTTAAAGTCTTAAGAGAAAAAAATCACCAACTTAAAATTCTGTACTCTGTGAAATTCTTTTATTTTATTTTATTTTATTTTTTTTTTGAGACGGAGTCTCGCTCTGTCGCCCGGGCTGGAGTGCAGTGGCCGGATCTCAGCTCACTGCAAGCTCCGCCTCCCGGGTTTACGCCATTCTCCTGCCTCAGCCTCCCAAGTAGCTGGGACTACAGGCGCCCGCCACCTCGCCCGGCTAGTTTTTTGTATTTTTTTTAGTAGAGACGGGGTTTCACCGTGTTAGCCAGGATGGTCTCGATCTCCTGACCTCGTGATCCGCCCGTCTCGGCCTCCCAAAGTGCTGGGATTACAGGCTTGAGCCACCGCGCCCGGCCGTGAAATTCTTTTAAAAGTAAAGTAGAAATAAAGACATTCTCAGACAAACAACACTTGAAGAAATGCTTTTCCAGCACATCTTCCTTGTAAGAAATGTTAAGAGAAGCTTTTTAGAGAGACTCATATAGGTCAGAAACTTGACGTACACAAAGAAAGCTAAAATAAAAGTTTATAATTATACAGTCATATAAAATCAGAGTCATATAGACTATTCAGTTGACCACAACAGAAGAAAAAAGAATAGAAGACAAAAATAGGTCAAAGAACAAGTATAACTAATAGAAAATAGTAAAATTATGATCAACATTAGTCTAACAACATCAGTCACTTTTAATGTCAATGATCTAAATCCACCAATTAAAAGACTGAGTTTGTTAAAGGATTGAAAAGAAGAAACAAACTATATGTAGTCTCTGAGAAATCTACTTTAAAGATGTATAGATTAAAAGTAATTAGATGCAGGAAGATATATCATGCTACCACAAAAATAAAAATAGTCAAGTTCTTTTCAAGATGGCTGACCAGGGACATCAAATTACAATTCTCCTCAGAAAGAAGATCAAGGTTACTGGTGAATAAGGAAGTTCCAAATGAAAAACTGAGGAAAGAGAGCCAGGAACTGTTAAAGTGCCCATAAGAAGAAGCTGTGGTGCAGTAAAGAAAAGCAGTAAAAGTCTGGCAATAATCAACCCCCAGAGAACCCTGTGAAAACATAGCTAAAAGTGCTTCTCTGCTCCCCTCACATGTCTGATAATCTGCTGACCACTAAATTGTTGGGAATTTCCTCTGCCCTCTTGACCCAGGGTAATGCTATTGGTAGCAATTTGGGAACTCCCCAGGGACAGACAACTGGGTGGCCAGCCTGCACAGGTACGGTTGCACCACCTTCCTATCTAAAGGAAGGAGGTGCCACACTGTTTGTGCATCTGTGGTATGCCACTGCCTTGCCTGAGGATTCTCCATCTTTGAGTCACCACACCACCAAATTCCTGGCAAACATATCCAACAAAATTCTCTGACTTTGGCAGGCACAGGGGTCAGTGGACTTTGGGGAAACAGCAGGACCTCTGGAGATCTAACTCTCAGTGTGTTCTTCCCCTAAGAGAGTGGGGACTGTAGCCCACTATAGCTTTCCTTGGGACAAAGAGAACATGGGTACAGCAACAATTACTAAAGGAGGCAGTACCAACACTCAGGAATGAATCTGGGTAGACGGTGATTTCCCACCCTCTCCACCGTACACTGTTGTGGATACAGCAGTGGTTCTTCCTGCTGAGGACTGGCATGTATGCACTCAGATGAAGCATCTTTTGTGTTTTTTGCAGGAGTTGCAGCCCAGATAAAAGTGAACCTGCACTGCTTGGGCTTACATGAAGGGCAGGGTCCAGCTACCCCTCCCTACACATAACAGTAGTATCCTGGTAATGGAGAACAAACCGGTCATGGAGATGCCTGCTCTGGACTTGGGAAAGAGGCTCTACCCTGAATCCATTTTTATGATAGTCACTAGAGGGGCATGCCTGCAGCTGCACTATGGCCAGGAAACAGATGACAAGGACTTTGTGGACTGAAGGTCACGAGCCCTGTAACAGGGGCATGAGAGTGAGGCAGATTATGTTTCTGCCAGCTGAGAATGAGAAACTGGTGGACCTCCCCGGCCCATTTCCACCAAATTTTACATATCCACACATGATTTCTTTATACCACATCCCATCAGGGCCAGGGAAAGTGCTTCAATTCAGTTTTGGTCTGACTGAGGACAAATTGGCTCTCACTCTTAAGTATCATCTACTGGATTGCAGCCTGAACTATCCACCAAATTAAAAACATGCCACCAGAATAGCTTAGAGCTAGCCCCTAAGATAAAATTCCTGAGACCTCCATACCCTCACGCCATAAGAGACAGTGTGTCAGATCATACATTCAATACATCATAACAACAAGTAACATCTAAGAAAACCACTGCACAGAATCTATCCACAACCAAGGGAACCCTACTAAGCCTTGGCCTTATGAAACCCAGAAATGAGGCCAAACCATCCTGCACAACATACACCACAGTCATATCCTCAAGGGAAGAAATAATAAAAAATTTAAAATGTCCTATTCAAACAACAGAAAATTCAAAATAACAAGTGCCAGCTTTCTCAAATGAGAAGCAATCAGCACAAGAACTCTGGCAGGACAAATAGCCAGAATATCTTGACAACTCCAGAGGGTCACACTAGCTCTCTAGCAATGGACATTAATCATATTGAAAAGTTTGAAATGACAGACAAAGAATTCAAAATATAAATTGCAAGAAAACTTAATAAGATCCAAGAGAAAGTTGAAAACCAATAAGTAAAACCAGAAAAACAATTTAGGATATGAAAGGTGAGATAGATATATTAAGAAAAAACCCAATAGAACTTCTGGAATTAAAAAAGTTACCAAAAGAATTCCGAAATACAGTTGGAAACTTTGACAATAAATTAGACTAAACATAAAAAATAATTAAAGGTATTTGTGATAGTTAATAATGAGTGTCAACTTGATTGGATTGAAGGATGCAAAGTATTCATCCTGGATGTGTCTGTGAGGGTGTTGCCAAAGGAGATTAACAATTGAGTCAGTGGGCTGGGAAAGGCAGAACTACCATTAATCTGAGTGGGCACCATCTAATTAGCTGCCAGCATGGCCAGCATATAAAGCAGGCAGAAAATCATGAAAAGACTAGACTGGCTTAGCCTCCCAGCCTACATCTTTCTCCCATGCTGGGTGCTTCCTGCCCTCAAACATCAAACTCCAAGTTTTTCAGCTTGGGACTTGAATTGGCTTCCTTGCTCCTCAGCTTACGGATGGCCTATTGTAAAACCTTGTGATCATGTGAGTTAATACTCCTTAATATGCTTCCATGTAATATATATATATATGATATATATGAGATATATATATATGATTGTGTGAGTTAACACTCCTTAATATGCTCCTATATATACATAAAATCATATTATATATTCTGTTAGTTCTCTATATGTGGATTATATATAATATGATATATATGATATATATAATCTAGATATATAAAATTATATATATAATCTATGTATATCATATTTTATACATATATATTCTATTAGTTCTATCCCTCTAGATAACCCTGACTAATACAATCTCGAAACTGGTCTTTCAAATTAACACAGTCATAAAAAACAAAAAAAGAAAACAGAAGATAAAAAAATGAGTGATGCCTTCGAGAAACATGGAGCTATTTAAAGAAACAAGACATATGAATTATTAGCACTAATGAGAGAAAAGAAAAAGTAAGCAACTTAGAAAACACAGTTGTGGGAATAATTCAGAAATTAAAAAATAGTCTTGCTAGAGAGCTTCACATCCGTATACAAGAAATTCAGAGAACACCTATGAGACACTATACAAAACAACCATTCTAGAGGAATATAGTCATCAGCTTGCCTATGTTCAGCATGAAAGAACAAATCTTAAAGGCAGCTAGAGAAAAGGGCCAAATTATTTATGAAGGAAATACCATTAGACTAAAGGTGAACTTCCCAGCTGACACACTGCAAGCTAGAAGAGATTGGGGGCTTATTGTTAGACCTACAAAATAATAATAATAATAATAATAATGACAGCCAAGAACCTCATAACCTCCCAAATGAAGATTTGTAAATAAAGTAGAAATAAAGTATTTCCCAGACCAGTAAACGCTAAGGAAATATGTCACCACCAGATCGGTTTTAGAAAAAATGCTCAAAGCGATTCAAAACAGGAAAGAAAGACCGATACTTGCTACCATAAAAGCACACATAATTAGAAAGCCTACAGATCCTATTAAGTAACTACACAATGGCATCTACAAAGCAACTAACAACAGTATGAGAGGTACAAAGTCTCACATATCAATATTAACTTTGAATGTAAATTGCCTAAATGCTTCATATAGGAGACATAGAGTAGCAAAGTGGATTTAAAATAAAAAAAGACAACCTTCTGCTGCCCTTAAGGAATCCATCTCATATGTAAGGACACCCATAGACTTAAAGTAAAAGGATGAAGAAAGATCTGTCTTTCAAATGGAAAGCAAAAACAAGCTGAAATTCCTCTCTTTGTATCAAATAAAATAGACCTTAAACAAACAACAGTTTCAATAAAACCCAAATGAATGCATTATATAATGATAAAGCATTTAATTCAACAAGATTTAACTAATCTAAATATATACACACTCAATACTGAAGCAATCATATTTATAAAATAAATACTACCAGACCTAAGCAAAGAGATAGAAAGTAATACAATGAGAAATAAGCTTCCACACGAGACTGACAGCACTAGGCAGGCACAACATCAAGGCCAAAAGCTAAAAAAAAATTTCGACTTGAACTAGACTCTTTACCAAGTGGATCTAATAGATTTCTAGATAATACTTCACCCCAAAATCAGAGAAAATGCATTTTTTTATCTGTTTATAAAACATCCTCTAAAACTAACCACATTCTAAGTCATAAGTCAAGTCACAATACATTTTTTAAAATATCAGAATTATAACAAACATCTTCATGAACCACAGTGGAATAAAAATAGAAATCAATATCAAGAGCAACTGTCAAAACTACACAATTACAAGAAACCTATATAACTTGGCCCTGAATTACTTTTGGGTAAATAACAAAATTAGGGCAGAACACAATTTTTTTGTTTTAAACAAATGAAAATCGAGACAAAGTATATTAAAACCTGTAGGATATAGCTTAAACAGCGTAAAGTGGAACGCTTATTGCACTAAATGTTCATGAAATTATCCCTGCAAAATCATAACTGAGACAGTGAAAGAGATCTGAGCTAACCAACTCCATCTCGCTTCTATCCTCCAAGCTGTTCCTGTTCATTTCTGGGTGTAAGCCGAACTAATTCTGGGAGAAATTTAATTTACAGCTTCGAGTTTAAAACCAAGACAGTAACAGTCCTTTCCCAAAACAAACCAGCTTCTTGCCTGGGAAACAGACTACCTTTGTAGGACTAACAACTTAGCCGAAAGATTAGAAATTACGATTTAGGAGTAATGCATCTGGAGGCTACAAGATTCTGACTCTACCCAAATTGTTCCTGAGGCTAATAGCACTATTGAAAACCTAAGATCAATACTTGATATATTTTGCAGATCCTGAAATTCACAGATGAGCTCACACCACCCAGACTGATAAACTGACTTATCTCAAGCTGTGGCCCCCTCCCAGGAAGTGATTCAGGACAGTATCAACACCCTATGATTTCATCTCTGGCCTGACCAATCAGAACTCTTGACTCACTGCCCCCCCCCCCCCCACCTACCCACCAAATTATCTTTAAAAACTCCAGTCCTCAAATTCTCAAAGAGAATGATTTGAGTAATAACAAAACTCTGGTGTCCTGCACAGCTGGCTCTGCATGAATTACTGTTTATTGCAGTTCCTCTGTTTTGATTAGTAACGTCTTTCTTGATAAATAAGCTCTGTCTAGGCAGTGGGCGAGATGAACCCATTAGGTGGTTACACACTTGGGGTCTCATCTGGGATTGCTCTTGTGCCTACCTGCCCGTGGTTCAGTAGCCCTGCTCTGGTGATGGATCCAGAGGCCAACTCAAGCGACTGCCTAGTTCTCTTGGACTGTGGGCTGACTCTGGCACTGTCTCTACTGGCAGGGTGCTGCTGACCCAATGCGCATGAATTTAATTGCAATGGAGAAATAGTTCCTGGAAATAGTGTCTGTCTCTAAACTAATTTGGTGAGTATTCTAGGCACTGCCAACACCTCCTTCCTTCTCCCAATTGGTTTGGCTCATTTGGGGGTCATGATTTGGCTTCTTTAGGGGCCTTGGTTTGGCTCCTTTGGGGTCCTTGGTTTTTTTTTTTTTTTTGAGGTCTCAGTTCAGCTCCTTTGGAGGTGTTGGTTAGCTCTAATTAGTAGGAACAGTCTTGGTTCAGGAGATTTCTCTTCAATCAAAAAGATTTCAAGGAGATTTCTTAGGTGGAGAATAGAAGGTTCATTTGGGAGGAATACTCGGAATTCTTGGTTAGAAGTTTTGGTTTGGAAGGTCTTCTGTCTGTCTTGTTTTTGTTGTGTGTTTGTTTGTATATGTGGAGGAGACCTCTAAAGGAACTACGGATGGAAGTGTAGGCCATCTAACTCAGAAAACTCTCATTATCTGGTCACATTCAGTGAGTCCTGAAGGAAGCTCAAAAGGCTTGACTTGGGGTGACTGTTCACTTCTTCATCTTGCCCAGAGAACTGAATTCCCAGTTGGAGGTTATCTCGCCAAACCTTGAGTGGATCAGAGATGACAGGGACCGATGAAAGAAAGTTTGAGCCTTGCCAGGTCAATACTGGGTGCTGAATGAGGTGACAAATGTCTGTTTTGTTATGTGTATTTTGCTAGGCAGGGGTGGAAAAATGTTAATTTGATTCCTCATGAAGCCCACTGGGCAGCATCTTGCAAAAATGAGAAGCTTTTGCCTATGGTTTTACAAAACAGAAAAGGATAATTTTCTTTTATGAAGTGGCTTGGCCCCCAAAGCTACAGTGCGATGAGTAGGGTCATCAAAAGCCACTTCGTTCTTCTGGAAGTGCAGAGAAAGGGAACCCGGAAACGTGGCATGCTGGCAAAAGGGGTAAGAATTTCTTACCAGCCAAGCTTCTGGTCTCTGTCTCTGTCTTTCTCTCTCTCTCTCTCTCTCACTCTCTCACTCTGTGTGTGTGTAGTCTGATTAATAGAAAAATGAATTTTTCAGACTAGTCTTAGGCTTTAGCAAATCTGGTGTACTTTGTCCTAAGAATTTGTCTTTTAGTGTTGTTCTGTAATGGAGAGGGGTATCATGGGAAAGAATATAGAAAGTAGCCTTAGGATTCCTATAAGCCCACTTTTTAAGCCAGCCTTTCAGGCTGGTCAGCTACAAATTTTGCTGTGTGTTTCTGAAACCTATACTGGATGAGATTTCCCTCTCATCTTGTTTTATGTCCTTGGGAGCTTGACCTTGTAATCATGTGGCAGTACTTACTCTTGGTCTCTGCCATCTAGAGGACAGGAATTTTGTGGTTAATGTTAGCCCTAAAAATTATCTTGAACAGTTAAAAGCCTTTGCAAGCTTGAAATTGGTTGCACTAAAATCCTTCTAGGAAAGGTAATGAAGACTAACCAATGCTGTAGCTCAGAAACTAAGGGTTTGTCTTTTCACAATGGTGGCCTGGGACTCAATTCTTGGCCCAGGGAATGAGTGCTTTCTGATTTGATATTCTTGTGACTTTTGCCATTTGTTGATTCTCTCCTTCTCCATGACCAACTTCTGGCTTCCCTTCTTGAATTTTCGTTTC